>NC_133935.1:57871039-58173265 GCF_031877795.1 Strix aluco
TACTGATAGTACTTTGAAACGAGAACAAATGGGGGAGTAAATAAGACCAAGCTGGAAGTCTGCACTGGAAAGAGAGAGAAGGAAGTGGATTTTTCAGGAAGAGATTGATGATGCTCTAAGTGTTTTATAAGTATGGACTATGAAGTTTAAAGAAGATTTTCTACAATAACATAACTCCCAGATGGGCCAATTTTCTGAATTCATGAAGGACATTCCTGTCAGTTTGACTGTGTTGGTCTTGATAAAAGCTTTTTTCATCAAAGCATCCCCCACTTTACTGCCCCCCCTACCGCAAACCACGACCACTAAAAAAACGCTATGACTATTTCAAAGAAGTAAATGGCATGGATGGATTAATATTTTAATTCAAGTTATGCTTGCCTTTTACTGAGATGTAACTTTGAACATAATAAATTCTGTTTAAAGAACCAAAGGCTTTCATATTCTATATTTTGCGTCCTTTTTAATTATTTAAGTTCTTTCTAAACACTGGAATGTTTATGGACATAGCTGATGGCATGCCAAAAGCACAGAACAAAACTAAGATTGTATCCAGCTTACTCCTCTGATAAATTTTCAACCTAAAACAAAGAAGAAATCTGTTTTCCTTTGCCTACTGCAAGCATTTGTGCCATAACTTTCTTCACTTCAATTGACAGATCCATAAAAAGAGCACTGTACACTATTTACCAGAAAAAAAATGTGAAGAAATATTTTTTGAGACTGGCTGCAGGCAAAAGCTGAATTACAGCAGTCTGTCTAGTGAATGTTACTGGGAGTGTTCACAAGACTAGAATTCAACAGGTCTGAGTGATTTACTTATCTTCTTCTGTGACATGATCATATCTATTTCAAGGAATTCATTGATAATAAAGTGCAAGCGTATCATATAAAACCAAAACAAATTGAAAAAGCTACTGGCCAGTACAAAACAAAAATTGAACTATAGGGGCATGAATTTTGCATTTCTATCATGGCAAGTTAATTTTTCTGATAATAAACTTCAGTGAATTTCTCAATAACTTTTTCACTTAGCAACTCTTTCAGTTTTCATTTGGTTCATTTCATTACATCATACTGTGTTCAGTTCATTACATTCATTCATTGGTAACCTGGGCTTTTAGACAAAGAATTACCAACATGTCAAGGGAGGTGATTCTTTTCCTCTACTTAGCACTGGAGTGCTGGGCCCAGTGCTGGGCTCCTGAGTACAAGAGAGACATGGACATAGTGGAGAGTCCAATGAAGGGCCATGAGGATGATTAAGGGACTGGAGCATCTCTCCTATGATGAAAGGCTGAGAGAGCTGGGACTGTTTCACCTGGAGAGGAGAAGGCTCAGGGGGGGATCTCATCAATGTATATAAATACCTGAAGGGAGGGTGCAAAGAGGATGGAGACAGGCTCTTTTCAGCAGTGCCCAGTGACAGGACCAGAGAAAAAGGGCACAAACTGAAACACAGGAGGTTGTCACTGAACATCAGAAAACACTTTTTCACTGTGAGGGTGACTAAGCACTGGCACAGGTTGCCCAGGAGATTGTGGAGTCTCCGTGCCTGGAGATATTCAAAAGTCCTAAATTGTCAATTACCTAAATTGTCAGTTACCTAAATTGTAACTGATTCATTAATCCTTTGTCTTTTCATACTTCTTTGCATAGCAACAGAAACTCACAGATATTCTGGCTTTGCTAGTTGTGACTGTCCTGTTCCACAAAGTATAAAAATTCCATTTAAGACAGCACTGTGGTTTGTCAGTCTGAGAAACTGAGTGTTAGAACTTGCTACATGGTACAAATTAGTGCAGTAAGGTGGGTCGCAATTTAGTTACAGTTTCTACTGTCTTGGTTTTGTTTTGCTCAGGCTTCCCAAGTCATCAGATTCACAGAATAAGATGTCTGGCACATATAGGCCCATGACTGCAGCAATATGCCCCAATGTCCTGCTTTTGGCTGGGATAGAGTTAATTTTCTTCCTAGTAGCTGGTGCAGTGCTGTGTTTTAGATTTAGGATGAGAATAATGTTGATAACACACTGATGTTTTTAGTTGTTGCTAAATAATGTTTATAATAAGCAAGGACTTTTCAGCTTCTTATGCCCTGCCAGTGAGAAGGCTGAAGTGTCACAAGAAGTTGGGAGGGGAGACAGCCAGGACAGCTGACCCAAACTGGCCAAAGGAATATTTCATACCATACAATGTCATGCCCAGTATATAAACTGGGGGAGAAGCTGGCCAGGGGCTGCTGCTCAGGAACTGAGCATCGGTCAGTGGGTGGTGAGCAACTGTATTGTGCACCACTTGTTTTGTATATTCTAATTCTTTTACTGCTATTATTATCATTGTTATTATTATTATTGCCATTATTATTATTTTCTTATTTTTCTGTCCTATTAAACTGTATATCTCAACCCACGAATTTTACTTTTTTCTTTCTGAATGTCTCCCCATCCTGCTGGGGGAGGGGGGGTGAGCAAGCAGCTGTGTGGTGCTTAGTTGCTGGCTGGGGTTAAACTCCAACACCCAGTTATGCCAAACTGTATGACAGAAGAGAGTTTATGGCATCTGAGGCTGCAAGGGAATATGATATCACAAGACATATTCCCCAGCTTCAGTGCATCATTGCTGCCTTCCTTCTGTTCTATTCTGGTGTAATCCTCTGCTGAAAACTACAGTTAAGTCCTACAGTGGGAGAAAAAGTATGTATCTCATACCTTAGTTGGCTTTAGAAATCAGGAAGATCTTAAAATCCTCATTTTGTTTTGTTGTACTGAGCAGTACTTCCTCCCATTAGACATTATTCAAGCTGATTCTAAATTCCACTGTCATCCTTCTAAATACAAAGTTGCGATATAGCCATAAATATCTGCTGTTTGCATGGAACACCTCGCCCTGGTCAGATTACAAAAAATACAGTTATGTTCTCATGGCTTCCCATTCTGCTATAGTTCTTCCTGCACTAATCAGATATTTACTTTGCTACTGAACACTGAAGGGTCATATAAAATTAGCACCATACTTTGAAGTAGGTCCTCAGCCACTTTAGCTTATGCAGAATTGGTCATGGTCTCCTGCAGTCACAGCCAGACTTCTGCCAGCCCTGTTTTCTCCCTCAGCAAGAGCCCAATGCAAAGGACCCTTCCACACCCTTTGATGTGAAATCACTGCATCAGTATTGCTTACATGCCAAAAGAAGGAGACTTGAAGGCTTGGCTTAAATATCAGTTGGTCACAACTGTTATCTGTTTATTTCAGCAATCTTAATTAAGTAATTAATATTGTTCACAACCTGGACACTAATCTTTCTCACCATATTTAAAACAAGCACAGGGTGCATTAGCTTCTCCCACAGTCATTTGAAAACAGGTGAGTAATAACTGCACATGAAAGTGCTCTGACAGAGGAAACAAGTTTGAGAAGCACAAGGTTTAATGTTAGGTTATCAAGTTTATCTTAAATAAACAGCTAAACTGTGTTTAAAATTAAATACAAAATGTACAGAACATTTCTGGGTTTATTGTGCTTTGTTAATTTAGAATAAATACATTAATACAATAAATTTAAAATATAATGGGAGTGCAGCCTTCTCATTCATATTTCAGATGTAGCACATGAAAATATCAGGTAAAATGGGAAAATCCTGTATTTTCATTTGAATTACAAGAATTTCCTCCAGAATATTTATCAGAAACCTTTCCTGCATAGTCTGAACTTAAATGATAGACAAGTCTTTAATGTACATGGGACATGTATGTTAAAGTTGACTATGCAAGAGAAAATCATAAAAAACCCCAAGAAAGGGTCTGAGGGTGGCAGTCAATGACAAGTTAACACTGTAATACTTGCAAACCAGCAAATCTCATTCTTGTCTGTTTTGAAAATGGAATTGTGTGTAACTCACAGAAGCCGGTAATTTTTCTCTATGCAGCACTCATGAGGCTTCCCCTGGAGAAGTGTGCACAGGTGCGTGTGATACTAAGAAGCAAATCGGTTGGGAAGGAAGTATAGAGTAGCTGATCACAAATGATAATTTCTTCAGGACTTATGAGAAAGTCTTGAAGGAACTGTGTTTGCTTAATTTAGAAAAAAGAAATCTGAGGGAAATATAGCAACTGTCTTTCTGTGAGTAAAATCTCACACAACAGTTAACTGTTCTCCATCTCCAGAAGAGGAAGGACTAGAAGAAATCAGATGACTGCAACAAAGAAGATCTTGATTTGTGAAGAAAAGCTAACTCTAAAAATAGTGAAGGACTTGAAAAGACAAGGAAATTGTTAGATCTCCTTCATAGAACGGGTGAGACAGGTGTTCAAGAAGGTCTGGGTATACTTGATCCTGTCTCCATGCAGGCAGTGGCCTAGGTTGTCACTGAGCTTTCAAACATCCCTGCATTTCTGTGCTTCTTTGATATCACAGATTCAAAGCCGAAATATACACCTACATTTCAACTTTCTAACGAGAGCTACATATCGGTTGGGAAGAAAAAAAAAGGAACTTATCAGAAACAAAATGTTATAAATGGTAACACAAACAGTAACTTCAGTTCAGAGAAGTAATAGACTCACAAATATAAATTCTATTTTGCAGTATGCAATTTTATCTGTGGTATTTTCTAAAAGAACATATTATCCTTGCGTAGTTTGGTTTGAAAAGAAAGAAAAATAAAAATTTATAGAGCAAACAAACATTTGTATAGGATATTTACAAAAGTAGCAAATGAACTGTTTTGCCTGGGAAACTCACTATGAAACCAAAACTGAAACACTACCACTACAGGATTATATTAAAGAACTTGCTGTGAAATCCTCTGTAAATGAACCATACCCAAGATATTATGAGTACTTGCCCATCTATAATCCCAAAAGGATTGTAATTCAGGACATATGGAGAAATCAGTTGTGTTGTATGTGTTAAATAGTCTTTTCAGTGCTTTTCAAACCAATCTTCATGCACATTGTCCTATAACTTTGAATCAGCTGAACAGGGACTTGCTGGGGAAAACATTTCCACAATTAATTTCTTGTTTGTTTGGGTATAATAGCATGTCATGAAACACTCACTGAACATAATTAGCTCCTTTACACTACTAATCCTAACCTTTTTGGATGAAAATACTGGCTTGCCAGATGGTAAGAAACAGCATGATATCTCACCAACTGGGAAATCTGAGTTCAGGTTCACAGGCCACGGGACAGCAACGGCTGTATATGAAGGAAAGGATACAGGAAGCCCCCAAGGGTAGGGAGTGAAGACTGCCAGTTAGTTGGCTTTTGCTAAACAAGACACACAATTCTTGCCTCTCTCACAGTAAAGTTATAACAGCATGAGGAATGCAGTTGGATAGGAGACAAAAGCAAAGGCATCCAGTAAAAGAAGACGGTCAGGTTGAACTGTACTCAGCTCACAGAGGTGGTCATCAGGAAAACATCACAGATTGCTTATTCTTGTCTTTTTCCTTTTCCTCACTCTTGCTTCCCTCGCTTCGCTTCCCCCCTGTCCTCTGCCCAGTCTACCTCTCTGGTGCTACTATGGACAACCAAGAGAAGATCAACTACATGAAGAACTGTTCACCTAGATGTACAAAAACCAAAACAAAACACAAAATAATTGAAAGACACACAAAATTTCTGCTAGATTAAACTGTCAGAGATCAACAGAAGATAATATATTGCATTGCATATTTGTTAATTTACAATTTTTTTTGTTAATTTACAATTTACAATTTGTTAATTTACAATTTTGTACTATGCTTTTTAAACAAAGGAAAAACTTTCTGTGAGCCATTTCATTGTTGTGCAGTCTCGTATCTGAATTTCTGTGCAGTGCTTAAGGGAAGGCAGATTTAACTGAGGCATGTGGGGGAACAAAACTATAACTGAAGATCATTGGCCAAAGCAGGACACTGAGCTTAAGATGTCTTAATGGGATTTTGCAGCCAGAAATTAAAAAATCTAAAACAGGAGGTCTGAGTCAGATTGAAACTTTCTCTGAAAATCCTTCTACCAATATTTTCTGTTTCTGTAAGTTGTATGTTATTTTTTTAAGGCAGGTTAAGAATAAAACTGCTTCTTTAAGAAAGGTAAGACAGCTCTGTGAGGGAACGGAGAGGCTGGATGCTTCCAAAGGGCAGTCAAGCTGGAAGCCAAGGAAGGCAGCACTGTGGGTGGGGGGTTCCTGGTGAGGGTGCTCTGGGCCAGCAACTGCAGTCAGGGAACTGGCAAACCCAGAAATATAAAAGCCAGCATAAGACCTACATATGCCACCTCATTTAAACATAACTTTAATCACAGATGAAAACCAGCAAACATATTGTTCCAAGTCATTGTGATCCTTTAAAACAACTAGAAAAAGAGATCTCAAAGGGTTTCTTTTTATCAATATAATCTAAAAAAATAAGTTCAGAAAAACATGTGGTGCAATGAGCTGTCAAAATTCGGAACAGAAAGTCGGCATGGCTCCTGACCCAGGCCTAATTCTGGTGTCCTGTACAAGATGATGAAGTCCAGGTCTGCACTGCAGTGCACACAGATGCGCCTTTGCATCCTTGCCTATGGGTCTGCCCACGACTACAATGGTGGAGCACCTGTCATAAACCTGGACAAAATCATGGCCTTACTATGTCTATCTGTAAAGGGCTTATTACACCTGTGGTGCTATAATCATAAGAACAATAACAACAATAAAAATATGGTTTTGGACAAGGCCAATCCTCATTTTATCTATAATAAAACTCCAAAACTCTTGCTAGAGCATTACATTTTGCTAATAGACAGCAGTATTTCATGTTTTCCACACAGTGACACCATTTAACTCACTTCCACATTTAATCCTTTATCTTTTCCTACTATTCTGTATTCTATCACTGAAAATGCTTTTTTCTCTAGCAAACCTGTGGTGAAGACGAATGTAAATTCTGCAGCAGCAGTAGCAGCAGCAAGTAAATTAAAACATGGAAAGTTTTATGAATTAAATATGAAACTGGCTAACGCGATCAGTTCTGTACTATGTAGATTATTTATTTTATTAAATTAATTTGACTCTAGCTCAGTTTCCAGGGTGCTAAGGTTTTCATATCAAAGGCACAGTAGGGCACTGTAAAAGAAATGGAAGAGAAGCTAATAGCTTTGAAACTGAAAAGAGTGCATTTTGGGATCTGGCAAAGGAGACTGCTTGGAATTTTGGGATACACACACTGGAAATTTTGGCTGCTTTGATAAGCAGGATGATATCTTACAGTGTTGACATTTAAACTGTGAGCATTGGGCTACAAAACTAACACCTCAGAGAAGAGGAGGAGCAATTCACACTTTCTCATGTCATGATTCCAGTCTTTCTGTGAACCAAGACATCACTTCAATGGTCACATAGCATTTCCATTTTGAAATCTCCTTTTGATGTATTATCCCCAAGGGATACTGTAACAGATGGCTGTTCAACAAACATGCAGTCTTCCAACCCATACGCCTTTATTCTTACTTCAGAAACCAGTAAGGGAAAGTGTAAAAAATTACTGTCAGTCCTACACCATCAAGGGTTGTAAAATTCTGCTCCTAAATTAATACAAATTCCCTTCAAATTATTTTTAAAAGCATTCCTACTTGGTATATACTCACCACATTTTCAAGATTATCTTGCAGTTGATATTTTTCAGTTCTTTGGAGATTGGCTATTTCTGAAAAAGCTACTTATACAATTAATCTGCTGACTGTCTATCCATCCTTCTCCCCCAAACATAAACTTTTCAAAATGTATTATATAGAAAATATGAAAGTCCCATTTCCTGTTAAATAATTGTTGCTAATATGTTGTCCATATTTCTTATGAGGACTAATGGGACTATCACAGCATTTCTCCTTCCAGAGAGGTCAGCTTCTTTAAGCAATTTTCAAGGAATTGTAATCAGGGTAAAAGGTTTCCCAGTAGGAAACAGGCTGGCATAGAAATATTTGAAAAAAAGTCTGCTGTGGGGAATAGAAGCTAAGGAATAGATGGCTGCAAGTTAGTATATTTTTAATGTGTAATACATATGAATGTACTTATTTCTAAAGAATAAGGATCATTTTTGGTGACCATAGCATGTAGAGTATTTGAACACTCTTCAGAGGAATGCATCAATGACGTTAAGTTTTCTGGGATTCTGGATAGCTGTTTATGGAGATTTGGAAAAATTTATCCAAATATATGATACAGAAGTATATTTCTTTTATGATCAGTTAAACAGAAGAAGAGGACAATGATTTTTACAGCACATAGTACAGCAATGACATAAATGTACATTGCTCAATCTGACAATTAAAAGTGGGTGGATAAAATGAAAGAGCTAGCTGTAAGATGCTTGTAAAGCATGAGAACAGCATCACACTAAAACTGTTTCAGATTGTCTTCAAAACATGACTCAAAAGCTGTCTGAAAAATCACAGACAAACTGTATGATTGAATGGCAGCATGTCCCAGTAGAGGAGGGTGCTAATGGAACCAGGAGAGGCTTCTGTAGGATAGTCCGCTTGCTTCTGCTGCTGGGAATTTCGGTGAAATTCTTGTGAAGAACAGAGGACCTCTGCCTTGTACAAATACTGACTGCCATTCTATTTACATTTACAATCCTTCATTTGTAATAATGCCATCTGTAATTGCTTGTTTGTATATAATTTATGTATTTTTAATCATTCCTTAATAAATAATAGCAATAATTATTCAGCAAAAATAAATCATGTCCCAGATTAGAACATTCCTCCAAATTAACAGCTAAGATTCTAACCAAGGAGGAGCCCCTCAGCTGACTGCTGAGAAAATGGAAAATTATCAAATCTGAGATCAAAGGACATCTGATCTTTTAAAAGGTCTGCCCTTCAAAGAGAAAAGGGGAAGCTGTCAGCCGCAACTGGCAGGCACAGGCTGAAAAAAGCATCTGCATACAGTGGAGAAATGTAGAGCACTTAAAAATTACTGAGAAATCCTAAGCACAGGTAGGGCAGAATTCATGCATGTCTCTGTATTTTGCCTGCTGTGGTGCTAATAGTAAAAACTGACAAATTGTTACAAATAAATCCTAGTTAGTTAAGAAGCTGCTGCTGCTTCTGTGTCCCCAAACTACTATCAATCCCATGCCAAATGACAGGCGTGAACTCAAGGGACTGAAATATAATTTTGAATCTATGTCTCAGTTGGGAGATCTGGGCACTTTCCCACCTACTACTTCAAGGCAAGTCTAGGATATGCAAAAGCCCATTCTTACGGCCATGGGTGTATAGACCTCAAGGAAACTTTAAGACTTCCCACACTGGATGATAAAGAGACCAGGAGAACTGGGATGCCCCAAATTCCATCTCCAATCTCAAGTCACAGCCTGAAGAGTCATCTAAAAGCCTGGAGAGTCATGATTAAAATCAGCTCTCAAACTACTTTGTGCTTTACTGATTATAAAGAATTCCCAAGTCTGGTGGCTACTTACAAAAGATGGCAGAGGCCTTCAACCAAAGTTTTGTGATCTGAGCTACACGTTGGTGTTAGAATTCATGCTTAATATCAATTACTATAAGTTTTATAAAGCATAGAAGATGTGTAGAGTTTATAAAAGATTCCATCACCCTATTTTTTTTGTTTTCTATATCATTCTTTCCTAGTTAAAAAAAAAAAATGCTGTTTTTGTAAGGCTGAGCATAAAATAACATAATTTGATTAGGGGTCTGAACAGACAAGGCAAAGATTTTGCCAGAGTGAAAAGAGATCCCAAGGCAAAAAAGAAAACATAGCAGTACAGAGGAATTAAATCAAATACTGGAGCTCTATGAAAAGCAGAGATAGCTAAAGCTCAGCAGCATGCAGCATGAAAAAAGAGCAGAGATGGTACAGAGTTTTGCACTGAAAGATGAGGAGCTCTGACTTGACAAAGGGAAAAAACCCAGATGAGTGGAGATCAGGAGTATTCATACCATATGATGTAGGCTTCAGTTATTATTTTGTAATATCTGTTAAACCACAGCAGTGGTTTAACCAGACTCAGGATAAGATATTTGCTCTTGACCTTTGACGTTTGCAATTATAGAAAAGGTTAACCGTGACTGAGACTGCAAACAATATTAACTGAATGAGTTCAGTTAAGTTTTGCAAGGGCAGATAGTTCAGAGCCCCACATAATCTAGGCAAATGGGCCAAATACAATAAAATGTGAATCCAGTCTCAAAAATGCATCACATTTCCTCTGAAAAGAAGAAATAAATACTTCCTGAGAATAACCAGGAAAGTGGTATAACAGAAAGGAATCCAGAATTTGTTTCTGTTAGCAAATTACATTGTTTGCCTGAAATGCAACAATGCCAATACAATTTTGCAATTTTGTGTGTACATAAATATCCACCTTTGCAGCACTTAACAGGGAGGGATCTTCCCTACTTAGCTTTAGCATAAGCACTGCTAGAAAACTGGCTGCACGTGTAAACAGCTTGCCAGTGGAAAGGCTGACAGTGCCATAGAGATTGGGATTCCTCTCATCTGATGGGAGTGTTCTAACCTATATTAGTCACTGAGTGTCCTGTATTGTTCATGGCACTTCTGGAGAATGATTCACCCATCCCTCTAAAATCCCTATTGTTTGATGGGATGAATCACCTTCTAGAGATGTCATAGCTGAAAAGCAGATCCTAGATAACTGGTTGAACTTAGTGCTCAACCTCTAAACAGCCAAAGTAACATAATGTAGCCAAAGCAGAAGCCTGTGACACCTATAAATTATAAATTTATATTTAAATTTCCTTTGCCTTGAACCCAAAAGTAATCCAATTAGTGTAACCAGCAACAGTATATAAGTCCATGACTGTGAATGCATAGCCAGACACACTGTGCATGCATTTCACATAAGTACATGAGCAATGTGACTGCCAAAGGGGCAAACAGTGGACACAGGACATAGGAGATACGCAAGTGATGCTAGGCAGAACAAAATAAGAGGTAAGAACTGCAAATAGGGCATCCTGCTGAATACACAAGAAAGATGAAAGGCAAAATCCAATATCAGACAAGCATGATGGAATCTCCCTTTTGGGAGTAGGACAAATGTTTCATGTTGGGGGTAAGACAGAAAATGATTAAAATCAGTGTTAATATTTACTTGGACTAATAGAATGTTGTGCAACATCACCTGAATTAAAATCAAGATTGTAAATAGAATAGAATAAAAGAATGGAATGGAATGGAATGGAATGGAATGGAATAGAATAGAATAGAATAGAATAGAATAGAATAGAATAGAATAGAATAGAATAGAATAGAATAGAATAGAATAGAATAGAATAGAATAGAATAGAATAGAATAGAATAGAATAGAATAGAATAGAATAGAATAGAATAGAATAGAATATTTCAGCTGAAAGTGACATATGACGATTATGTAGTCCAACTGCCTGATCAATTCAGGGCTGACCAAAAGTTAAAGCATGTTGTTAAGGGCATTGTCCAAATGCCTCTTAAACACTGACAGGCCTGGGGCATCAACCACCTCTCTAGGAAGCCTGTTCTCAGTAAAGAAATGCTTCCTAATGTCCAGTCTAAACCTTCCCTGGTGCAGCTCTGAACCATTCCCACTTGTTCTATCACTGGATCCCAGGAAGAAGAGATCAGCACCTCCCTCTGCACTTCCCCTCCTCAGGAAGCTGTAGAGAGCAATAAGGCCACCCCTAAGCCTCCTTTTCTTCAAATGAGACAAACCCAAAGTCCTCAGTCACTCCTCACAGGACATGTCTTCCAGCCCTTTCACCAGCATTGTTGCTCTACTCTGGATGCATTCGAGTACCTTCACATCTTTCTCAAATTGTGGGGCCCAGAACTATCGTAGGTGAGACTGTACCAACACTGGATACAGTGGGATAATCACCTCTTTTGCCCAGCTGGTTATACTGTGTTTGATGAACCCCAGGATGCAGTTTGCCCTCTTGGCTACCAGGGCACTCTGCTGGCTCATATGGAGTCTAATGTCAACCAGCACCCCCAGATCCCTTTCTGCAGGGCTGCTCTCCAGCCACTCCTCTCCCAGTTTATACTTGTGCCCAGCATTACTCTGTCCTACGTGAAGAATCTGGCATTTTGACTTGTTAAATTTTATCCCATTAATCATAGCCCAATGCCCCAATCTATCTAGTTCCCTCTGCAAGGGATATTATCTCTCAAGAGAGTCAACAGCACCTCCCAGTTTGGTACCATCAGCAAACTTGCTAATGATGCATTTAACTCCTGCATCCAGATCACTGATAAATACATTGAACAGAATTGGCTCCAGAATTATCCCTGAGGAACACTGCTGGTGACCAGTCACCAGCCAGATGTAGCTCCAAAATAGCCTAAAAATATCAAGCAGAAGGAGGAAAGGTGAGAAGAAGGAAGACAAGCCTACTAAGTGTAAGTATAAAAAATATCAGTTTTGTATACTTAGCACTGATGATTAATAATGTGTAAAAATGAACCATTAGTGTGAAGTGTGTTGTTAATGAATGAGTTTAATAAAGTTTTGTTTTAAAGTTTAAATCTGGCCTGATGTGTCAGACTTAAAAATACTCACATCACAGCAATCTCTAATTCCCTGAAAAATACAGACATACATACCTATATTTGAATCTGGACACTTATTGAGCTGCAGCAGTAATGTGCTTTACGCTAGATGACTAAGTAAACTAAACGCTCAGGTTCTTAACGGCATAAGTTGCATACAGGCTTACCTTCCTGAAGGACTTGATATTTTTTTTAAATATCAGTATATCATTATAAGTATTCAAAAGACTTTCAAACTCACAGTCTACAATATCACACCTTCATTACCTCTGTAAATTTTATACAGTAAGAGTGGTAGCAGTCAGATTAGATTAGTGTACAAAATTTCACTGTATGCCAAAAGCATCATAGAACATTCTCAGTTGGAAGGGAGCCATGAGGATCACTGAGTCCAGCGCCTGACTCCACATGGGACAACCTCAAAGTTAAACCATATATCTAAGAGCATTGTCCAAACACTTCTTGAACACCAACAGGCTGGGGCCATGATCACTTTTTCTGGGAGAGTGTTCCAGTGCTTGACCACCCTCCTAGTGAAGAACTTTCCTAATACCCAATCTGAACTTTACCTGATGCAGCTTTAAGCCATTCCCTCACATCCTATCATTGAACATCAGAGAGAGGAGATGAGCACCTCCCTCCATTCCCCATCATGAGGACGTTACAGACAGCAATGAGGTCACCCTTCAGTCTCCTCTTCGCTAAGCTGAACAAACCAAGTATCCTCAGTTGTTCTTTGTAAATCATGTCCTCTAGTCCTTTCACCATTTCTGTTGCCCTCCTTTGGACACATTCTAACGTTTTTATATCCTTCTTATACTGTGGAGCCCAAAACTGCACACAGTATTCAAGGTGATGCTGTTCCAATGTTGCATAAATTAACATTGATGTGAATTTGTAAATATAAGAAAATATTAAGGTTTTAAAAACATGACCAAAAATTATTCCTAAAGGTAGATCATTTTTACAAGACTGTATCTCCCATAGTCACTTTTTCCAAAGCATGTTATTGAGTCTTTTTATTTCTGTAAGAGGAGGAAAGTTTGGAAGCTTGCTAAACAGAATGGAGAAAATGATTGTAAGGTATACTCCTTTGAAACCTCATCTCACTCAAAGGTGTAAGCAAATCTGGACAAAATTGGTTATCTGAAAACATCTTCAAACTTGATTGAGTTTGGATGAATCTCAAAAAAGCTCACACAGTCCTAGATAAAATATCTTTACTATCAGAACTTATTCTGATACAGCTAAAATATATGTAAATTAACAATATTGTAATAAAATTTAAAATACTGTTATAAGATATTTATTTTAAAACTTTTAGAAGACAAGCAAAAAGCAAAAATGTTGAAAATGTAACATTTAGTAATTTACTAAAATGTTACTACTACATATCTCCAAATAATAGAATTTTTGTAAATCTCAGTATTTATATCAAGCAACATTGCCTCTCTTATGTTTTCATTCTGATAGGAAACATACTTTTTAATTCTAAACTGAATTTAAATAGGAAATATTTTCCAATATATGCAAATCCAGCATTATCACAATGTACATTGTTAAATAATGTTTCAGTAGATCTTATAAAACTGCAGCAATGGCAGCATAAACCTCTTCTATACAACTGACATAAATAAATCTCTGGAGAAGGCAGAATATTCTTTTCTATTGCTGTAAATATGGAAGTGTATTAAACTTCTGAAGTAAGATTTGGTTTAGGAAAATGTTAAGTGCCTTCTTTCACTATCAGCTAAGATAAAGGTTTAGTATGAATCATGTGCACTTTAAACAGTACTGACAAGAACAATGTATTATTAAGCATTGAACTCTGCCACAGCAAATAATATTTATCTGACAAAATATAACTAGTGACTGACATTTTCTATATTAATGTCATGTTTCATCACTTTAGAAAATGTATGTTCTTAATTTCTACAGAGTGCCCAAGGTGTAATGAAGCTTTAGCAGGTGTGTGAACATACACTTTCTGTTCTCAATATCTCACAGACTGACTCACATTGGAAAATATAAACTCAGGGAGTCAAATGTAAGTGATACAAAAAAGGGGAAATTTAAAAGCAGTATAAATATCTGTGTCCTAGTTTTGGCTGGGATAGAGTTAATTTTCACAAAAAGCTGAGAGTGGACAGCCAGGACAGCTGACCCAACTAGCCAAAGGGTATTTGATATCATATGACGTCATGCTCAGTGTATAAAATGGGCGACCTGGCTGGTGGAGAGTAGGGATCATGGCTCAGGAACGGGCAGGGCATCAGGTTCTGGATGGTGAGCAATTGCATTGTGCATCACTCACTTTGTATATTCTTTTATTAGCATTATGTTATTATTATTTCTTTTCTCCTTGTGTTGTCCTATTAAACTGTCCTTATCTCAATCCACCAGTTTCTACCTTTTTCTTCTGATCCTCCTCTCCATACCACTGGAGGAGGGGAGGAGTGAGCAAGCGGCTGTGTGGTGCTTAGTTGCCACCTGGGCCTAAACCACAACAATCTGTAATGTAAAGTCACAGCGTAAAGCCAAAAAAGTGAGTCTTCAGAGAGAATTTTGTGGAGCAAACGGAGAACCATAAGCAATATTTGCAAGTTAGCCCACAAGCCCCCTGAATCTCTAACAGCTCAAACTGAATTCCTTATCTCAAGGTCTGAGATGCTACTTCCATTAAGAAGAATGAGAAGTGTTCCTCAAGCGACAGTTAGACAACTGAGTTCCCCTTCTTCCTGTGGTTCAGGACATCTGTCTGAAAACTAACTGTGCTTCCATTTCAGCAATTCAAAGCACTGAAAAGAAAAAAAAAAAAAAGCTGGTGGATTGAGAAAGCTGATTACTAATAAAAAAGTCAACTAATGCAATTCATATGATATAAGAAAAAACCTGCGATCAATTTCTGGTAAGAAGACAAGAAACACTTGAAGTTCATTGTAAAAAGATGAAAATTCTTTTGTTCCTGGAAAAAAAGGAAGGGAGAGAAATGTGAAGGTATGAGACAGAAATGCAGGGAAAAAAGTAAAAAGTGGGTTAGGTTTTTTTATAAATGCAGGACTTAAGAGTGGGTCTTAGGTTCAGAGTTCACTGGACTTCAATAAATGTCCTGATTTTCTTTGGAAGATTCATTAATGGAAAGAATCAGGTATGCAGCATTACTGAAAGTTAGACCTCTTAAGTGCCTTCTTGCAAATACAGATTTAAATGCACATCTTACCTCACCTCTCCGTTATTTATAAAATCTTTTGCACTATATTTTTTTGAAATGGCATTTTTGAGCTTTTGGGTAAGCATTCTCAAGCATTTTTAGTTTATTAAGATTTCTATCCCTACTACAAAAATAGTACATATGCATTTCAGATGCACTGCTGACCACAGTGGGACAGTCTATTAGACTGCACTTGAAAGCAAACACTAGGAATTTGACAAATGTGTCAGTAAAAGCAAGAGTGAAATCATTAAATATATAGATATCCATATATTTAATGTAAGACTAATGTGGCAGAAAGGTGTTAATTTGACAGTTGTCAAGTGTCAGCTCCACAAAAAGGTAGAGAACATGCATTAGCAATGCCAAATCCACATGGAGTTTATACTTTCTAGACCATACAGAAATTGCCACATTTAGTAATAAAAAATAATTTAATATCTGTAGTGCTTTACTTCTTTGTCTTCTCTGCTGAGATGGCTAAGAGTACATGATGCTAGTTTTATATTTTCGGTGATCTTGAAAGTTTTATATGAACTAAGTTGAAAGAGTAGGGGTTATTTAAACAAGAAAATATCTTCAGCATGAAACATCTTGCAATCATAATCTTTTACATCTTTTATACGTGAGTAAAATATTTTAAAACCTGCTATGTCTCTCACATAGTTAGCTTGTTTTCCCACAGTGAAATCCCTTGCACACATTTTCACAATCCTTTCAACATACCTTCTATCATTATACGAGCTGAAATGTCTTGTCTTTGTGCTGTTACTAAATACGCAGTCCTGAAGGGCTGCTGCAACTGCCTACTCACACACTGCAGTAGCATTGAACTCAGTAGGGATGTTTTTTCAAGTGCTTTGAAATAGAGAAGGTATTACAGAAAAGCAAACTCTTTTCTATTTCATCCATGTAAACAGAAATCTATAGTGTCTTCTACTGTGAACTAACAAAGGCTGCTGGGTGTGACAGATGAAATGCCTTTCAGGAGACCCATTGTGAGAGTGAACCCTTTCAAATGTATCTAGAGTTGCTCAGATGCTCAGGAAAAAATGTGGCCATGAGTATTCATACAGCTTATTTGAAAAAAAAAAAAAAAAGAAAGTTAGAATGAGTAACACATCAAACTAGATGAGGTTGCACATGGCCTGGAAGACACTTTTGTACTTAATATCAAACAATTCTGTAATCCTTACCTCAGTCTGTGACTAAGTGTGAAAGAGTGTATACTGATAGGACTGAATTAGGAGTGGAAATATAACAAAAGCCATAATCAAACTGCAAAAATTTATAATGGATTTTTTAAAATAATGACAAATAAACTTTTGAAAATAAAATTTAAAACAAAAAAGTATTTTTCCTAAGAGGCCCTCTATGAGTTTTATTCAGGTAGCCTAATATAAGTTGTTACTATTAGCAAATATTTTTCCCTTTATATAACCAGATTAGCAATGTCACACTAAGTGTATTTCTGGTTAACTACCCAGAACCCTAAGGGGCTTATGGTTTACTGTTTCATGCTTGATATGTACCTATAATCAACTAAAACAACAGCAAATATATTTGCAATTTACCAGCTGTTTTCATTTTCATCTTGCAATGCACAGAGGCTGTGAATTGTAACGAACAGTTCAGAAACCACAAGCATTTGTGATGTACACAACTGAAAGGATGTTAGGGAATGTATTCCACTTGTGGTATGTAATTCTTTTTCTTACTGTAAAAACAAGTGCAATCATTTGTGAGTTTTAGAATTATCCCTAAGTACTAGGAGATGTTTCTCACTAGCAAAGTGCTACCTCTGACTGTGGTAGTCTGAAGGACGTCTTCTTACTATACAAACAGAAAGATAGCTCTTCATCTATGTATTTAGCATTTATGTGCCACAAATTAACATCAGAATAACAGAAGAAGCCTTTAAATATCAAGCAAGAACAAGACTTTTCTGGTGCATGATTGTGTGACAAAGATATGATCTCATTCTCTGAAGACTCTGCCAGCCCTAGGCAGATGGAGCATGGCAGGGGCTGGAGAAAGGCATGGCAGGATGAGCTGTGTGCTGTCCCTTGCTGGGGAGAGTCTGTGGTGCTATCAGCCTGCAGCGTAGCGCCAGCAGGGATGAAGTTCTGACCTCACTGAGCTCTCTGGCAAAACTCCCAGTTAGTCCCACAGAGACAAGATTTTTCCCAAGTTTATACTACTTTAACATACTATAAAAACTGGATACAAGATCAATCCATTCTAGCTTACAAAAGGATTTTTTTTTTTTCTAACTTAGGTAGTAAAGCTATTGTAAATGTCCCAGACCTCAGTGTAAGTAATAAATTATTTTTAAAAGTGGAATATATCTTTATATTTATATAGGATAGAAAAATGCAATGTAAAATTCTCTGAGTTCGCTCAATGTCATTATATCTTGTCACTGAAAGTTCACTTAATGTTGGAGTTTAATTTGCACTTTTACTGAAATTTCAAGACAATGAGAATACTGTGAAAAATAGGTAACTGTTGTCCAGTTCCAAATTTAATGGAAAACAAATCCTGAGTTTTTCTTTGGCTGCAGAGAAGACATGAAATCTAAAGCTACCAGTCATAAATGCTATGTAACACTTATTGTATGAAAAGTTTAAATTGGTCTCCAGAAAGCTGGCACCATTCCATTTTAAAGACATAATTTAATTCTTTATTTCAAAATCTATAAGCAGCATCTCTGTATTCTTTTTTCATACAAAACTTTGATAGTTTTAGTCCCTTATGAATCTCATTTTAAAATACATGCATTTAAATGCTGATTGGGACTTTCTCTAGAGAGCTAGGAAGAAAGGCTTTAAAGTGGAATTCTGACAGAAGAATAAACTTAATTTTTTTATTCCCAAGATAACTGAATCTCTTCCAGACATCACTGGTATCTGCTACTGCCTCGACTGGTAGACAGAACTATTTCTCCTTAGATTATACAGTTTTCTTTTCAGAAAAATCACCTAGCTGTTCTGACAAAAAAAGTCTGTGAAATCAAAACCTATTTTTATCAAATGTGTCAATGCTTTGTCTCACCTAAAGGTATTATACTATTGTTAGTTTTGTACATTAGTGTTTGTTTCTGCAGCAAGACACTATTAAGAGCACAAGATCATAATGATCAATAATGACACCATCACATGCTACAGAAGGCAACATATTATTAAGTCCTGTTGAAAAAGGAATATAATTTGAATTACATGCAGATTTATAATGTTGATGTTTACTAAATTTATTTTACTTAGATATTTGTCACTGAGTTGGAAGAATTTGTTCACTGGGTTTTTTACATGGTAAGTGTACTAGTTCTTTAATTATGCATAATAAAGTCAAGTCAGATTTTCAACAGATCAATCATCCCCTTTAAATCTTGGATTCTGTTAAAACAGTATGTCTGCTCCGACTCACATATTTTGACAAGAAAAGCAAAAATTCAGATTTGCAAAACTAGAAGAGATTGTACTTCTTTCTTTCTGAGCTTATAAACAAGAGATACTTTATAACTGGACCTACCTGGAGGTAACTGTACTCAAGGACCATTTGCTATTTGTTTAATAATTACTTTATAACATATCATCTGGCTAGCCTATCTCAACTTTTCTGTCTCTGTAGAACTTATCACAGGAAAAGATTCAAAATTCCAATTATTTTCTGATTTTTTTGTGCTCTTTTCCTATGTAATCCTGGAAACATGTTAGATTTCTTCAGAGTTCCAAGAAGATAGTCTCTTAAGAAACAGAGATTTATGCTAGTAGGGTAAAAGCTAGCTGTAGAGGTTAAATTTGGTTTCACAGAATTTGTCTCTCAGGTTATAATTTCAAGGTCCAGTGTGCTGTTTGGACCAGAGCTCTTTTTGATGGATAAAACCCTAATAACTTGAGACATAGCAACAAGGGTAAAGCTAAGGTTACTGTACTGTTCTAGTTCAGGTAGTGTGAGATTTACTAAAAAATCTGCAAGTCAGGGAGAATGTGAAGGCTCAGCTGGCAGTTGATAATTTTTTTTTTCTCTGTGAATTCTGCAGCTTTTAGTTATATATAAGCAATCTATCGCAATGTGATGAAGAACTAAGATTTCACACACTTAAAGACAACAAGTGATAAATTGAAATGACATGGTGCTGTTGCTAGTTTACTGCTGAAGTAATCCAAATACCTTTTTAGCTTTTGTTACTGTCAAATTAATTTGTGTAAAACGTGCCAGGAGAGAACTCTGAAAGCAAACCAGGGAAGATAGATATCCTATTATATTTTTCTTCATTTTTAGTGCATGACTTACTTCAGGCTGCTGCATTTCCTAAAACTTCAAACTAAAACACAGATGTGAAATAAGGCTTTCCATACAACCCACGCTGCATGTAAATGCAAATACAAGCGATCAAGACAATCTTTTTTTTTTTTTTAAGATACAGTTCAAACATGAGATGAATGTTACAATAGAAATGCAAGGTTTGCTTCTGTTATTATGTGAACTGCACCTTATTCTACTTGATGAATTTACCTTAAAAACAATTTTTGATTTGGCATAAAGAATAATGTTAGAATCTTTCCTGAAATTAGTGCCTAGTTTTCTTAGGCACAGCAAAACTTTCCTAGCAATATGAATAAAACCTTTCTCTGGTACAACCAGGAAAGGAATTATAATTACTTCTGTATTTATGGGTATATGAGAACTTTATCAGTTTATCAGTTTAGTACCATCCTAGATGACTTCTTTGTCCTAACTCAAACAGAAGAAAACAGAGAATGACACTGTAATAGAGATAAAGAACAATCCAGGAGAGTGAACATAACATCAACTACTTAGTAAAGACATCTGGAATATCAAATGAACATTTTCCGTGTGCTAGTTTTCCATAAGAAAACCAGCCTTATAAGTCATAAATCCTGCATAGAGTTAAAGATATTCCCTAAAGGAGGACATCTAGAAATGCCTTGATAGGCCATTGGCAGCAGCATCTCTGAAAGAGAAAGGTGGCTTAAAAGCATAATGATACAGCCCAGTCTGCTTTGGCTTATGTGCAGTAGAAAGCAAAAGAGTTTACTCTGGAACAAATTTTCAAGGGAAGACTGCATATTACATAAGGAAATAAATATAACATTTATGGTACACACTTTTCTGTCTGTTTCCTATAGACCCACTGAATATGTGAATAATGCTTTGCTCTCAAGACATTGTTTTTCAAACATTTGAATCAGACCACCCTTAAACTCCTTAAAGAAAGTTAGCCAGCTGGCTATTATATGCCAAAAAGAATAACTGCATCCCAGAGATCCCATTCAAGAGCATTTAGATCACCAAGTTTTTGAAGGCTATATATGGATATATCAAGTTCTTCATGAGTGACATAGAAGTGTCATGAATACATACTAATATTCAGAAATGAGTATATGCACAACAGAATGATGAAGAGGGAGCTTTAAACTAATGCAGTGGTATAACAGATTTTGGAAATCTTGCTGGAATATTAAATGTATTACGAGCACATGAATCCTAGCTCTGAGAGCAGAACTTGGGCAAGGGCTTAGTACCATTCCTCCTGAGGCTTGGACTGTGCTCAGCATGACAAGGAAGGTGACTTTGTACCTGACAGACAAGATGTGCATTGTTTAAGAACATAAAAAGCCCCACTTTACTTAAAAGTTAGGCTTGTTTCTGACTTACTAAAATCCATTTCTTGGACAAGAAGATTCCATTGTACAAACATACCTGTTTTGCACTGGTATGTGTACAACTTAATGGGGCTAATAGTGTTGCTGACTTCAATGATACCAGTAATTCCTAGCACTCAGCAGTATAAGGAAAGAATGAACTATAAATTTTAAATAAACACATTTACCACTGCTGCTACTTGAAATTGAGATACTGTGACTTATGAAATATTTACAGGAAAACTCTAAGAGTAACTAACAGTAGATGGTATATAGAAAGATGCAAGACAGTCCTGAGTTGGATCCAAAGTGACTATAAGACATTTCTTCCTAACTTGCATCAGTCAATGTAAGCATGAAGACTGCATTCTTCATTAGCATTTTTTGTCCTGTTCAATATAAATATTTGTCATTTAACAGTTAATTGTTTTGTAATACTAACAAACTTTTGACGAATTCAGAATACAATGGATACTTTGAAAATTGATGTGAACAAAAATTCACTCTGATACTACAAACATTTTAATAACTATCAATAACTAGGAGGAGTAGACTTACTCCCTGCACTGACTCCATTCGCTAAGTATAATTAGGGAACTAAGTATAATTAGGGAATGTTTTGAGTTGTGACCTTACACCTTACACCTTCATTGAAACAAGTAAAATTCTGAGGGCCTCCAAAATTAACTGACAATAAGTAACAGCTGAAAATGTGTAAGAGCTAACAGCATATTTGAGACAGATCCATGTATATGAAGCAGTTTCTCAAGTCCTATATTACAGGACTTATCAGAACACAATACACATCCGAATAACAACAACACATTGAGCTTGGTAAAGCAGAGTGTCTCATCTGTTTCCAGCTCGAGGACACAGAGAACACAGAGGCTGCAGCAATCTCAGGAACCTTGGGAGGACCATGTATAGTTTCACTCCAAAGTGCATGTCCATTTTCATACTATTCAGTCTGGAAAAGTAATGCAGGCATTTCCATTTTACCCTATATGTGGAAGCCTACATTAGCAACATTTTGAAGAACATGTTTGAATTAATAGCCCATGGTTGTGATACCATTATAAGAGTCTTTAAAAAAAAAAAAAAAAAAAAAAAAAGATTCTGGAACGCCTCTATCTAATCAATAGAATTGTGAAAAACATCCTTTGCTGTGTTCTTTCTTCCTGCCAAAGTCTCTGAAATGTGAAGGTCGCTATTACAATAGGTGGAGCCATAACCTGCCACGCAGCAGTCATGGAGAATTTTGTAGGCAGTTACTTCTTCTGATCCCTCTCCTTTTTCCATGTATTACACCTTGTTTTGGTCATAGGCTTCCCCTGGCTTTCATTAGATATATCGTGTATATGGCCAAAATTCAATGTTGGATACCAGTTTCACATCTGTTACAGAGTAGTCCAAGAGTCTGTTATTTTGGCATCCAAATTATACAAATCCCATTTTTAATAAGTTGCAAATTAAACCTGAATTGTAATTTGTATAATAGGAAAATATGTGAATATAATCAGGCTTAATACAGAGTTAAAAATATTAAACAGCTAGCAAGTTAGGATTCTTAGATTTTCTGTTATTTCTTTCATGCATTTTTAGTGGGAGGAAGCTGAACTTTTGGCTTTAAAACTTCTGAATGGCTTAACCACAAAAGAAACTGAGTCCCACTAAGGTGATCCAAAAGTAAAATTGGAAAGGATTGTAGCTCTTCAGTTTCTTCTCTCAGCTGTGTACCAAGTCAAAGCTATATTCTACAAAAAATAACTCTGGCAACACTGACTAAAGGTTTTAATAAGCTCTAACAATGTGCAGTATTGCATAAGTACCACTTAACATACATTAATCCAACAGCTATAATGCAGTGATTGCAGGGACTATGCTCTTAAGAAACACAATGGAATGACTCTTTAAGAAAATACCTGATAACTCACTTTACCATCATAAAATACTGAAAGGGTTGGGTTTTTTTCTTATTTCTTTGGTGGATGCTGCACAGATATTCGTTACTGAAATTGCATAACTTCCACCGGAATTGGAAGTGTTATTTCATGGAACAGTAGATTTTCTTTCATTCTTCCTGCTTTTTTTCTGATTATGGATCCATTATTGATCCAAGATCCATGCTTGTAAAGTGGAAATTACTCATCATCTTCAGATTTCTATCTTTGATAGGAAAGAAATATCAGACCTTACTATCACATCATGTTAACTACTACCTTGGTTCCCTTCCAACCTCATATCAGCAACTGATATCTCACCAATATTAGGCTTACAAGTTAACATTTCCTAAAACTTATAATCTGGCCTCTCAGTTTCAAGAAGATGTATTTCAAAGAAGAAGGGACAGCACTGGCATAATGTCCAATACATACATATTTCAGAACAGTATTCAATAAAACCATATTGGGATAGATGCACTGAGGGGAAAAAAGCAATTTTGCAATTAGAAAATGTGATATTGAGTTACAGATCTTGCAGCTTGCAGGCACTGTAATATATCGGTGGTGTTCAAAGGTTTACATAGGATTTGTCCTCATAACCATAGAAAGCTGC
The DNA here is from genome assembly GCF_031877795.1 of Strix aluco. Classification (NCBI taxonomy): domain Eukaryota; kingdom Metazoa; phylum Chordata; class Aves; order Strigiformes; family Strigidae; genus Strix; species Strix aluco. The sequence goes on from NC_133935.1 coordinate 57,895,012, forward strand.
TGGTCACCTGATGGGAGATTTCTGTTCTGCATCAAATGCAGTTAAACATATTTTCAATAATTACATAAGAACAAATACTATAGTTTTATAAATGGTACATAAGTGCAAGTGGAAGAGGAAGTAGTATATACTAACAACACAGGAAGTACCGTGGAGTTATTGTTATTACATGCAGTTACTAATATCAGTTCTCATATTATATACAACTCTTTTCTAAATCTCAAGGTTTACAAGAGAAAAATTAAAACAATTGTACTGGTTCCTAGATCTGACATTGAGTTTCAGTAGCTCCTAATTGAAAACAACATAAAATGTCAAACCCTAGTAAAAGCTAACCTACAAGTGCCCAAATCCTCAGAGCAAGTAAATTAAAATAACTCTACCCAACTTTAATTAAGTGACATTGTCTCAACTAACAATCAAGACAAAAAGATTATATTCTACAATTTATTTTGTAAACATATTTACTCTTCTATTAGTTGGGATTATTCTTCTCAGCAAATGTAACCTACTGTGGTATTTACCTCTCAATAATTATTTTTATTTTTCTCTCCTGCAGTGAAAGGAAGAACAAATAACTTTAAGATTCTGCTATCAATCTGAAAGTTCCTCTAGGCAACACCATGTTTATGTTCATCAGAAAACTATTTCTATACTTTTATAGGTTGATTTCTTTAAAAAAAACAAAAACAAATCTGTCCATTCTGTGCTATTTTTACAAGAAAACATCCAGTTTCAAAAATGCTTTGATGGCTTTGATAACAATCAGGAATACAGTTATGGCTACAAAAAAATTATGACTATTTAAAAATTTAAGGTATTACTGAAATAGCTGTCATCCTAATGAACAGCTAAAATCAGTAAAATGATTCAGTTTAAACTGGGGTGCTTTACTCATTAAGTTTTGCAAAACAAGAGAAAGGGAGTGAGAAAAGAAACAGTAAACAAAAAGGAGCAATATGAATCATACAGTCCCTCGGCTTTAGTAAGAAGTTCTTGTAGACTTAAAAAAATATATACACAGACATTTGCAAGATCAGGTCCTAGTGATTTAGCTCTAATTAAATATTTCTATTTGTTTCATAACACACCTACAGAATTTGAAGTGCTGCTTAAAAAAAAAAAAAAAAAGTGTCCTGTTAATATATTAATATAGTATTTGAGGAAAATCTTTCTTCTCTGCCTAGCCTGAACTTTAAACATGGCCAAGTTAGGAATATCCATGCCACCTAGTATACTTTCCATATTATTCCTTTCAGAACAGAGGGAATACAGATAAAGGTGTGCAAAAAATATTTGCACAGTCTGAAATGAAATTTGATCCACTTTTTAATCCTCTGAGAGAATGTAACAATAGAAAAGAGAAGTAGTACTACAGTAGATAAATTTACCAGTTTTCCACTCTTTTTAAATGTGGCTCTGCCAGTGTTAACGCATAGGACAGTGAACTGACAAAACTTTGCTGTCCGATCTGTTACATAGGACAGTTTACTGACAAAATAAAAATTGTTTTCATGGTCACACAGAATCATATAGGTAGGAAGGGACATCTGGAGGTCATCCATTCCAACCTCCTACTCGGAACAGAGCCAACTCAGGTTGCTCAGGGCCTTGTCCAGTCAGAATTTTTTAACAAGAATGGAGATCTTACAAACTTTCTGGGTAATGAATGCATGGCATGACTTCCCCCATAATGAAAAAAAAAAAAATATTAGAAACTATCTTAATATCTATTCAGAATTTCCCAAGTTGTGACTTGTGCCTATTGTCTCTTGTCCTACTGCTCTTCATATCTGAGAAGAGTCTGTCCATGCCTTCCCTGTACACTGTACTGTAGCTGAGGACAGTTGTGACCTTTCCTTGCAGCCTTCTCTGCTCACGGCTGAACCAGCCCTGTTCTCAAAGCCTTTCCTCTACACCGTGTGCTAGAGCTCCATCATGGGGGCCTTTCACAGGTCTCATTCCTCTACATCATTACAGCTCTTGTGCACGGAATCCCCAAAGCACAGTACTCCTGACTGCACATGCATCAAGTAGATGGAAAATGTCACTTCCCTCAAATAATTTATAGAATTATTAGTATTTCTATTAATATTATTGATCATATTTCAATAATGTTTTGCTCCTAAAATAAACAAACATACACTTGTAAATAAATAAATATGCATTGGTTTGGACATTTACTGATGTATAAACATACATTTCTAACCTCCTAATATGGTGTGCAATCATGTAAACAAGGTGCTACACTAAAGTAGTATTATTTTAGGATTGGGAGATTTAATGAGATGTGTACTTATTACACCAAAGCATTTATCTTATCCAAGAATGGAATCAGGTACATAATATCCTATACTTCTACAAACTAAAATTTAGATCTTTATTTTAGTAATCAGCGACTGAGTTTTGACAACGTTCCATGTCCAAGGAAGTGAAAATAGAGAGAAACAAAAACACTCAATGAATTTTTAAATGATGTCCTGGCAAATCTTAATATGAATGCCAGCATGAATCAAAATTCCCCACAGATTTAAACCATAGAAAAGTCAACAAAGATTCCTTTGGGCCTCATTTCCATTAAAACAAGTAATTTATGAGATCCTGTGTAGAGAATATAATGCTACAAATTCTGCAGAGTCATTGAATATAAGGGTATTTCAAGCTGTAACTTCTGAGAAATAGAATTGTAAGGAAAGTGAAGAGGTATAAAGGATTAAGCAAATTATTATATTTGAATACAGAGCTGTTCAAATTAGTTAATTACAAATGGTGGTATGAATCTGACAGATCATTTCTTCTATTATTTCATTGAATCAAGCTGACAGTGCTTCAACTTTTTGTTTTCCTGGTTTATTTCAATGTAAGCAAGGTCAAAAACAGGTTTAGGCTATTCAGCCTACCATTCTTTCCAATGTGGTTGGAAAATCCTTTAAAAGTACTTACATTCAGAAATACTCACCAAATATTTGGATTAATAATTCACTGTGCTTGAGTTTATGTCATAAATCCTGTTCCATAAGCAGGATGACTGAAGCTTTATTAATGCTAAATAACAGTAACACTTCCAAATGCACTAATAGAGAAAATTAACTAGAATACGTTAAATATAAGATTTGACATAACTAAGACAAAAACCCAAACTTTCTGCTACTTCACAAGTCCTCATGAGCGTTCCATTGCTAAGAAACAGAATAGACTTAATTCAAAGCTTTTAGTCACATGATGGTAGCCAGGCTGCTTGAAAGATTAATTTTTATGCATTGGTTTAGGCTACAGTCAGGCTAAACATTTTACTTGCCAAGAGAATTAGGACAGCCATAGAGGGCTTTTTATTCCCTATACTGCAAATTCAGTTAGTCATGATAATTTAATGGACAGTGAGGCCACAAAATCTTATTATCAAGGCTTCCCTTCAGCAGCTCCTGAAGTATTGTCATTCTCAATAGAGAAGCCACCATCCCAATTTGCATCTCACATATAATATTCTCTCAAAAGGGACAAGCACATTTACCCTTCGAGGTTTATTTATCATCAGTCATAACACATAATGTCCTATCTGTTTTATTCATCATAGACTTTTACAAGTTCAAGCAGTGCATGCATGCTATTTACTACTGGTAACTTCATGCACCATATGGAAAGACTTTTTCCTGGTTGTAAAAAAATTTATCTATTTCATTTTTGCCAGTGGTCAGGGATAAATATTATGGAATGCCATTGATTGCATATTTGCATTACATATCCTGTTTAAACACAGCTTCATTTCTTCTTTAATACCCAAGAGAAAAAGTAGAAAAGTCACCGATCCCATAAGAGTCATGCTACTCTCCGAGGCTACATTTATACAGCAAAGTGAAGGTGCAAGCACTGGTCACAGTGGTAGAAAAAAGAAAGTAGAAGAAGCTGCAACATCAGCTAGCAAACTGATGCAGACAAGTCCTCAGTAGGTCATTCCCAGCCTTCACTGACTGCTTTACCATCACTGTTATCCTCACCTACATTAACTTTATGAGCGTAAGCACAGATAGGTGTTTACTTGCTAAAATCACACTTTTGTTTCACAATGCTTGACTATCTCCTCTTAACTTCAGTCTAAACTAAGAAAAATAGGGTTTGGGACCCTGCTTTTGAAACTGTTTGTCATAAGCGTCTCTGAATGGCTGGTTGGAGTATGGGGACACAAATAGGGTCACCGGATATTTTGAGACCTGGAAGAACTCTCTGTGGGAAGAGTGTGCCCTGCCTACACACCCTACTGCACAATTTACCATGGTGTTGTTTAGCACACTGCTGTGAGCTGTTAAATTCCCACCTTTTGCCTCAGAAGCTGCTCCATTTCAGGGGGATATGTGATTCTTGCACTAGTTTATAGCTCATAAATGAAAGCTTCAGCAGATGGCAAGATCATCACCAAGATGATGTGCACTTTTAGGACATGTGGCACTTGTTTGGTATTATGTAAGTAATCCAGAGCTGTGGGAAGATGTCTGCTTCTTCCTTCAACTGTCCTCTGTACCTCTCTTAGAAGAAGACAGAGCATAGGAAGCAGGGCTATTCTCACAGGCTGCAGACCTCTTGGTTCAAATATTTCCTTTACCAGCAGTCACACACTGTACTTCACTAAAAGTGTCTTATTTCAGTTCACCTTACTGTCCAAAGAATTTTCATATTTTCTGTTTTTGACTACTCGTATTCACTAACAGTAGTTACAGAGAGAAATACTGGATCAGTTTAAAAAAATAATTATAACAGGCCACAGTCCATTACTGTTATTAATTGAATTTGCCCATTGAGGGTTAACAGTTAAACCATTTCTGTCTTATATCTGGAAGAGATTATGATAGCCTTTGAAAAGAAAATTAAAATAACTGACAAACTCAATATATTCACTTGTTTTGAATGTCATTCTAGTCTATAGAGTTTTCTAGTCACAGCCTACAGGTTTGTGCTGCTCAAAGAAAAAAAACAGACAGGAATGTTTTTCAGAGAGTTTATTGCACGAACTTACAGTGCTTATATGGGCAATCATAAAAACGGCCTCTACAGTAATGCTGACTAAATGCAATTTACTCATTTGAAGCTTATGAATGTAAAGCTTCTGTTTAAACAAAAAGCCAGGCTCAGGTTCAATGGGATTTAGTCTGAGAGTAAACACATTAAAAGATAGATGTATTTTAGTAAAAGGACTAGGATAAGGACCTGGCTGAGCCAAAAAGATGTTTTATGACAAGGTACTCAACCTACCTGTGTCTGAGGTTTCCCAGGAAGATAAGGAGGATAATAGCCTTTTTGCCCTTACACTGGATTGTGAAGCTTAACTCATAAAGAGCCTTATCCAAAACCATTAAAGCCGGTAGAAATCTCTCATTGACTTTAATGAGCTTTTGTTCAGGTCCTTTACAAGACAGCTGAAAGACTGCCTTTGACTTCAACCTCTAATTTTATAAATCTCTTTCATATCTTCAGCTTGGAGGCATTTGGAAACATAGAAATGTATTAACAAGGGTATTATATTTACCAAAGAAATCCCCATAAGATAAAATTGAACTTTTTTTTTTTTATTATTTCCGAGAGTGCTATTCACTGCATGTGTGTATATCCAGGAATATATATATATGTATCAGTTATTGTATGCACTTATTAATAACTGTTTCTCAGATACCCTTACATGTTGGTTGCATAACCACCTCTGCACTGCTGGATGCCAACTCTACACATTTAATCTGGACAAAGTACAGTTTACAATGACTTGTCCCTTGATTTTAGCCAGAGTGACAGATCCAGAATACAAATTGTCACTTTGTTTTTATGCTAGTATTATCCTGGCTGTGCAAGCAAAGAAAATAACTGATCTGGCACAAAGTTAACCCTTTAAAATCTTTAAGAAATTTGAAGCAGCAGAGGAGTTTAGTACCTGATCAATTCTTCACAATGTGTCTCCTGCATTTCTGACCTAAGAAAGCAGAAGCACTGCCAGGAACAGTAATGTTATATCTCCTATGCTGTTGAAGTACAACCTCATAGAAAAAGGCTCCCCAAAATAGGAAAATTACCAGAAGTGAAAACAAGAAGGACAAACTTTAAAAACTGGTATCATAATTATATAAGCTATTCATTATTACATTCCTGGAGTATGCCATTTAAGGAATGCTAAGCTAATATCATAAAAGCTTGACTTCAATCTATAAGAATTTGAAAACAGTAACAGCCAATTGAGTAGAAATCTCTATTCTAGTTCACGCAATTGAAATAAATTTCCAGAGATATATAATTTTTTATCCCCTTAAATAATACTAAAAAGATGAAAATTCTCTGAATATTTATTGGCTTTTATTCAAAACAGCCATTTTCAGCATTATGAATGACTGACATGACATATTTCCAAACCTGAAACAGCAGTATCAAAGCAATACTATTATATAACAGCTGCCATTCTGTATTACACAAAGCATTCTTTTTTTAAAGACAACCTACAATAACCATGCACTACTTAATTTAGTCCAATGTTCTGGAAAGGTAATTAATATTTAAGTTTTGATCACATAGAAAGTTAACAGCATTTCTAATTCAGCACTACCCACAGATGTCCTGTTATTTTTGTAATATCAGTTAAGGTATTAATTTTATTCAAAGACTCAACTAAGCAGAAAGGAAATATTAAACTTTTACAAATCTTAGTTAAAACATTTTCATTTTATTTACACACTTCAGGAAAATGTCTTTCTATGCCTTAACATTCCAATTTTACTCCTATAAAAACCATGCAATAACAAGAAATATAATTTACTTGATAATGTTTTTATGAACCAAGTAAAGATAATTTCATCTGCCAAGGTTTTACATTTTAGAAATTCATTTCACTCCAAAGGTACATCTAATTTAGAATTTGATCGGTATCAAGGTTTTTGCTTTATCAACCTAACCCATTAGGCCATTACACATATTGCTATTCTCCAAGAGAAAAAATTATTCTAACATCTGTTCTCAATCTGGTTTTCCATAATTTCCTTTTATGCCCCATGTAACTCATTAAGCTCATCTACAAAACATTACTGTGTCTACAGTATATATGCCCTTCCACTATAAGATTGCATGAAAATTGAAAAAATTGTAGCCTACAACATAATCCACTTTAAAAATACATTATTTTTACCAAATCTTTTGATCCAAGAAAATATATCTGGTTTTGCAAGTCAGAATTGTGACACACATATCGTTTAACCTAATCTCTTAAGTGACCTATATTCTAACTGAGAAAAATGGGTTCATGTCTTACCATTGTGCAGTCTGTTCCTTGTGACTGGTTCAGTGTTATGAGACAAAAAGTGTTTAAGAAGCACATACCTTCTGAATGTCTTGAAGAGAGTGATTTTAATATTTTAATTCACTTGTGCAAGTGATCTCCAGAGTACAGCAGACAAGGGGGTAGAAAATGTCCCAGTAACCTAAAATCTAACATGTGTAGAATGGAAAGGAACCTGGAGTCCAGTGTGTCCTAAATACATTTTCCATTTTCTTCTACAGATTAAAATTTTCTATATTTTATTACTCTCAAGCTAGTTTCCAACCCCATGATCTCTTCTGCCCCCTTTTGCCTGCATTCAACAATTGCTCGTCTAATTTAATTTCAGAGGAAAATACTTATTTACAGCTGACTTGCCCATAAGGTATTCATCAACACAACACAAAGGTCATTTTTCCTGCAGAAAGCTAAAGTATTCACTGTCAAAAAGCATCTTACTAGCTCTCAAAAAGTGTCACTGCTGTAAGAAAAGTGACATATTATCCGATGTTAGCTAGCAGCTGATGACTGATGTAAGGTCAAAGCCTAATCAAGGTGATTTTCTAATATTTATAAACATCAGTGAATTGAGCAAAAATCTGAGGGTATTTAGGTTTACCTCAACATGCTATCTTGCATGAAAGCTGCATGGTGCCTACCTTGAGGATTTTACCTTGTATTAATTTCTGTGTGAGCTGCTGTAAATCTGAAACCAATGCCCAGCTGCTAAAGTTTCCTTATGCTCTGATTTTACATTGGCAATATATTTGTAAGTGAAAAGAAGATTAGTGGGTTTATGACTAAGATTTATCTTGGGAACAGAGAGTGAGACAGAAAAGGAGAAGCCTACTAAGGGAGGAAAGGCATACCTTCACAGGGTAGACTGAATTAAATCCTGCAGGAAAGAACCTCTAAAACTAGTTGTTAGCAATCTTAGAAGATAGTACCAGGAAAATAATAATGAAAAATAGCAAGAAATATCAGCACAAAAAAAGCGAGACAAACCAAAAGAGAGGCAATGGCATCACATTCTCCAAACCAGGCAGTAGGCCTTTTTTGATTTTCTTCCTGAGAACAAATTATTTCAAGTTAATAATTGGGCTACACTTCCAGAAGTCAGAAAAACTTTTAAGGTCCTTACTGTCATTAATTCAATAAGAGTCAGTGAGGTGATTTCTGTATGAAATAGGTATGAAATGCATAAGAGTGGACAAATCCAGCCTTGACAACTTGCCTGTGACAACCGGTGGCTTTTTATAATATTAGAAGAGCATCCTCTCTTAAAGATACATGTCAAAAACCTGCATTTGGAATAGGACAGAAAGGATTTGTATTTCCACAGCAGGATGCACAGTTTATGCAACTATTTCCTGCATGCTAGATTAAGTTAAAACAAGAACAGCAATCTACACAAAATGTAACAAAACCAAAACCAAACCAAAACTGGAGTGCAGAGAAAGCATTTACTGTCTTCCTGATGAACAGAGGCACATTACTACCAGTCAAGAAACACATTTTTCAGGTTACATTTTGTCTTTATTCAATATGAAAATGGCCCTATACAAAGAAAATTTAAATATTTATTTTTGGGAAAGTTCTTAAAATCTCTACCATTGTTCACAGACCAATTTAACAGTTAATGCTCACTAAGCACAGTTACTATCTCCTAATTCTTTATCCCAGCACTGGTGCAAAAGCAAGGCTGAGCTCCTGGGAGGGAGCCATTCCAAATTACATCAGCTGGCAACATGTCCTCAGGGAGCATCTGTCAGCTACAGGGAGTTGGCTCGCCCTCTGGCTACTCCTCCAGTACATCCCTCCAAATTTAAAATGTCTACCGCTTTTTCTTCCATGTGAGGGAATTAAAAGGAGTCTTTATTCTTTTTATAACAGTTAAGAGCAAATTCAATCTCCACTGACCAAGACATTTTACAAAGTCTAATAATTCTCACAAAAATAATAAAAATACAATCACAATCAATTCATACTTGCTGTGTTGCACAAATGACCCAGGAGACATGTACTGCTTTTCAGTTGCAAAGAGTAAATGATATGCAGAGAATTGACTTACCGGGCCAAAAGCATTGCTGTCAAAGCTGTGTCCATGGTGATCACCTTCCACCCAAATATGTCCATGTGGAACTTTGACATACTTCTTTTTGTATCCAATGGTTCTAAAAAGAATTGCACAAAAATGGCTAATCAGTTGAAAAGAAAAGTTTACAATGTTTTGTTCGGAAAATTCACATATTTATGGTTTTGGAACTTCACCTTGCATACCATCCAACACTTGCTTAAAAAAATCTGTGTTGAAGTCCTTTAGACTTCAAGAGTGCTACTCAAATCAAAATACGTAACGAATTTGTATGAGCTAGTTGCACTATCAGGGCCTGTTTACTATGTTGTTTTGGCAGAAATCACATCACAACAGGGAACAAGAGACTTTTCAGTTAAATATAATTAAGGGACTCTTATTTCCATCTCTGTAGTAACAATTCTTTGAACCATCAGATTTTATCTCAGGTGAATGCCAGTGGACACATGTTGCAGTCACATAAAGATATTGTATTGAGAATGTTTTTCTTCTGGGGCAGCATTAGTTACTCAGGAAAAATAGTTTGGCATATCTGAACTGGCCTCAGATTCAGAGCTTGGATTCCTGTGATGCTTATGTCCTGGGGGTTGGATTTCTTCAGCTGTAACAAGCTAAACAGGATGAACTTTGAGAGAACCTCTAAGAGAAGGCCAAGTGCTGCAAAAAAAAAAAAAAAAAAAAAAAAAAAAAAAGATATTGATGATTCAAGCAATTCTCCACAGAAATTCATACTGAAGCAGTGCCTCAGCATGACAAACTAGAAAGGAGTCCTAAAGCTGCGGTGCAGAGTATGCGAAATTCCTGTATTTAGTTCCCAAGTAGCTGTCATTTTCACAATTCCAGTCTGCCATCTATGATACACTTTTGCTTTCTTTCAGATGGAATCTGTTATTCTGAAATCATTCATGCAGAGAAGTGATTTTTATCATGCACACCGAATTATTACCATGATGAAGCATTTACAGAGGGGACTATGGATAGTGATACCTCTTATTTCATTTTGGATACCCAAGTCTGTCCATAGAAACAGACTTTTGATCTAGCTTGTTGCCTCCAGCTGCTCATCACTTTTCACTGTCTGGAAGACATGCTTCCAAAGCAGGAGGCAGAAGGAGCACACTCTAAAGAAAGTCAGCTGAAGAGAGAAAATCACCTTCACCAGGAGATTCAGCTGAACTGTGCAACAGCACTGATCACAGATGTCCACAAGTCAAAATGGCAAAACTGTTTTTGGTGAGGTTTGTTTAGCTTGGGGGGGTGTGAGGATGTTATAAGGGCAAGCTAATTAATAACCTGGAGACCATGAAATTTTAGATGAATAAGGAATCTTCAAAAGGGCATTTTATTAACTTTATTTGCCATTATTAGCCAAATAAAATTAGTAATTATTTATTTTGCAAGTCACAAAATCCAACCAGTGCTTTTTCAAACAGCTTTTTCTGGCAGCTAAAGGATGAGCATGCCAGAACTATAGTCTAATGGAAGTTCTACCTGTACTTTCATTGGAAGCTGAAAAAACAATAGCTTATTTGCAGAAAAAAAGACTCTGATTTTCATTTTTCTTTAGAACAGATTCATAGTACATAGTATTCAAGACTGAGTTACTAAACCATTCAAAACCAAAACGCACAACTGTCTTGAGCTGGTAAATATATGATTTCTTAAACACAAGGAGTAGTTCTGTAATAATTTAATTATGCTAAAAGAGCAATTTATTACTGTGCAATTCCTTTGGGGGTTTTTTTAAATAAAGATGACATACAGTCTGAACAATAAAATTATTTATGTTTTGAGATTCCATAATGTTTTGTGCCTCTGATAATTTATTTTTTAAAGTACCATATGAGACTATATTTTGCTAGAAACATGATTTAAGATATAGGTTGAGAGAAGTTGGCCATTAATTCTGTTCTCTCTGATCAGACACTCTGAAAATTATTCAATTAATATCTTCCACCAGTGATAAAGGCAAACAATAGCTCAAAAAAAATTTAATTTTCCTTCTATTCATCTTCCTGAATATAGAAGAGTAGATTGTGATAAAGTTTTGTACCTTTACAGACTTCATGCACAAGACTGAATTTCACCGAGAAGGGTGAAAGGATTTGAAAGTTAATTCTGCTGACATGTTTACCTCAAAAATGTCAGGAAAATAATTTGGCAAATGCCAGTCAGTGACTCCATCTCAGACTGGACACAATCTTCTACCCCCAAATAATCTCCTCCTTTATTATGATTAGGAAATCACTAACAGAAAGGAAAAAAAAAAAAAAAAAAAAAAAAGAAAAGAAACAGCTTTTGCAATAAGTACTTGGAAACAAAATAGAAATAATTTGATCTGCATGGATAGGTCTTGCAGAGGTTTGCAAAGACCCTGTGAAAATAGAAAGGCTTAACACAGGTGTATGGTGCATTCTTTAACTCCTAAGGCAAAAAGAAAAAGATAACAGAGTGCAGTAATTTTCACTGGTTCTTTTTATTATTTCTACAACATAGGAAAATACATATTTTGTTTTCTACTCTTGAAATAACCATCATAAACCAGAAAAATGTGCTACAATTATGCAAAAATAAGGTCTCTTACAGTGATTAAAGAGGAATTATGTATAAATTGTCATATTGAAACAAGCAGATGATTGTACACAAGAAGTTTTGACTTAGAGGAAATAGAATTAAAATTGATGATGTTAATAAATGCATTAAGGGAATAGGGGAGTAAAAAGAAATGGAAAAGAAACAGAAGCAGCAGTTCTAATTATCTACTTTAGTAGATAGGACTGATACTGCATGGTTAAATCTCTCTGTAAGGTCAGCAGATAAATGTAAAACCTTGTGCCATTTCATGTATGGGGTATATAAATCATCAGATTTTTTCCCACATCTAGGTTTAATAGAAAAAATTCAAGATATATCATAAACAATAAGTACCTGTATACCTGTGAACTAAAGAGAGGCAAGAAATTCTATTTTCCTAAGGCAATTCCTTCAAAATGTTAGTATAGTATTTGCATAGGGCAGTTATCTAGGGACTTCGTATCCACTTCAGTGATCCTCCTGCAAAAACTTCTGTGGAACACAGGTGAAATTTGAAAACAAAGTTCTACTTGAGGTTTTCACTGCATGAATTAGTAATGAACTGTGGCAATAAGCTCATGTTACAGTAAATTGGATCATCCATTACTTAATATTGTTTTTAATTTTCAAGATAATTTCATTGTTGCATTACTCCACAACAGATCAATAAACCATTCATGCAAGCAAACCAGGCTTCAGAAAGCCATATTCAGTTAATGACAGTAGGCTATATTTAATTACTGTTGCAAAGACTATGTTGACTTTTTTTAAGAACAAAAAAACCCAAACTTGTAGCTTCCTCTCCTACAAAGAGAGCACAAATTGTCTCATAACCAAAATTAGTCAGTTAGTAACACTGTTCCTCTCTCACATGAATTTTGCAGAAATTAAACACTTTAATCTCTGGCTCTCTGACTTTGTTTAAGTTTTATTTCTCTCTCTTCTTGTTATCTTCCTTTTCATTACTACTACTACTACTACTGTTATTATTATATTTTATTTTAGTTATTAAACCATTCTTATCTCAACCCATGAGTTTTACTTTTTCCTTCACGATTCTCCTCATCCCACTGTGGAGGTAGCAGGGAGGAGTGAGTGAGTGGCCGCATGGTGCTTAGTTGCCAGCTGGGGTTAAACCATGAAAACTAGCTAACTATTTTAGCTAGGCATGCTGTATGAAAACTATTACCCATCTTTTTATGGAATCCTACAATGCCAAATTACTAATACAAATTGTACAACATTTTTGAGAAGAAGTGTTGACTCGACCCTTTTTCTTAAGGATAGCTTTGCAGACAACTGCCAGCCACTTTTGAGATTTAGGACCATGTAAATGTATAATGATCAATAGTTCTGTGAGAAATTAATACGATTTAAAGTGAAAAATTACTGAAATACTTCTAGCACTCTTCAAAAATGACAACAACAAAACGTAAAATCCTCAAGCCAAATATCAATTAAAAGCACAATTAGCTCATCAGGAATTTTACAATAACTCCTTCTGAGAGGCCTTTGCTACAAAAGAAATGCATTCAATAACGTACCATATATTTTGAAAGTAATGCAAAAACCTATTTTTCTTTCTTAGCTGAGTATTCTTAGCCTCATTTCTCTGACTTTGTCTGTAATCATGACCTCTTTGTTAGATTTCACACATGAAGTATTTAATTAAATTTAGAAGACGTCTGAATGAATTCTTGGGAGAACAATTGGTGTAAGTAATAATTAACTTAGTATTTGTTAATTTCATATCCAGTTCATTAGCATGAGTTATAATTAATGAACATCTTTAAATTTCAGAAAGCCTCTAATAATAAGGACTAGTTTTTCACTATCTGTAACCTACTATCTTTGAAGTAAAAATAAATAAAGACTATTTAAGACCTCATACCCTTCCCATTTTAAAGGTTAGCTTCAGGAATAGCATAGGCAGACATTAAAATACCCAGATTTTGATACATAGTATTCAAGCATCTGTTAAAAAAACCATAATGGTGTATGCCAAAAAATATTTCAGGTTTTACCAAAGTCTTTGACAGGTTATTAAGAACCACCTATGCTACTGTTGCTCAAACTGGAGTTAAACGCTCACTGGCTTAAGAACAGAGCCTACAAGAGTTGTAGTAATTTTCTTGATCAGAATGTAATGGAATTACATTTATCTTTTCAGTCATTTTTACAGAAGTCGGTCTGAAATTCTTTTTTTTTTTCTTACATCTGAGGTACATTTTGAACCTTTGCAAAGGTTTTTTCTCCATGATTTAATAGTTAACAGATGTACTTATATCTATCCTTGGCTGAGAAATCATTTCAATCTTGACAGTCAAAAATGAGCTCTATATGGTATTCTAACCACCTGCCCACAAGTAAGAAAAATCTGCTTTTTTAGGATGTGGTACCAATGCCAAAGCAAGCAACTTGGCTCAGCTAAGTTGGATGAGGAATAATTGCCTTCAGTTTGATTTGACTTTGAGAGATCAGAAGGTCTCAGCAATCTGCACACCTTTGGGTGTCATCCGAAAACACACTGTAGATAATTTCCTCTGTTTGCACAGGAGATAATAAACAAATACAAACTCTTTTGTAAAATAGGTAGCATCTATCATACTTAAGAGCAACTTTTTCCCAACAACATAAATTGCTGTACATGGAAGTTTTCCACATACATCCATCTTCATCAAATTCCCAGAATGAAAAAAATAGTAAGATATTCAATTTCAGGTGACACCCAGATTCCAAGACATGAACCTTATTGTAATATATCATGGAAATTGTATTAGTATCACCACAGGGAATCTTCCACATGACACCAAACACCTTCCAGCCCCAAAGAAATCTCATTTTTCTCTTCCAACACACACATACAGCCATCTGTGTCTTCTTACATTAACCCTTCCCTTACATATATTATATTCCTTTGACCACAAGCTGTTACTTAAATCATCTTCTTTCAGAAGACAGGGTTATGTATGTGAAGCAATTAAACATTTTTTCTGAAGACTTTGAATGAGAGTATGTCAATAGGTTAGGGAATATTCTCCCATTGTGAGTAGCTATTAACTTTTCCCTCAGAGCTGAAATGTGTTTACCTTGATGTAGTTTACCTTGACTCTAGTAAGGCCTTTGACACCGTTTCCCATAGCATTCTGGCAAAACTGGCTGCTCGTGGCTTGGATGGGCATACGCTTTGCTGGGTAAAAAACTGTCCGGATGGCCGGGCCCAAAGAGTTGTGGTGAACGGAGTTAAATCCGGTTGGCGGCCGGTCACGAGTGGTGTCCCCCAGGGCTCAGTTTTGGGGTCACTCCTGTTTAACATCTTTATTGATGACCTAGACGAGGGGATCGAGTGCACCCTCAGTAAATTTGCAGATGACACTAAGTTGGTTGGGAGTGTTGATCTGCTCGAGGGTAGGGAGGCTCTGCAGAGAGATCTGGACAGGCTGGAGCGATGGGCTCAGGCCAACTGTAGGAGTTTCAATAAGGCCAAATGCCGGGTGCTGCACTTGGGCCACAACAACCCCCAGCAGCGCTACAGGCTTGGGGAGGAGTGGCTGGAGAGCTGCCAGTCAGAGAGGGACCTGGGGGTGTTGATTGACAGCCGGCTGAACAGGAGCCAGCAGTGTGCCCAGGTGGCCAAGAAGACCAATGGCATCCTGGCTTGTATTAGAAATAGCGTGGCCAGCGGGGACAGGGAAGTGATCCTGCCCCTGTACTCGGCACTGGTGAGGCCGCACCTCGATTACTGTGTTCAGTTTTGGGTCCCTCACTACAAAAAGGACATTGAATTACTCGAATGTGTCCAGAGAAGGGCAATGAAGCTGGTGAAGGGTCTGGAGCACATGTCGTACGAGGAGTGGCTGAGGGAACTGGGGTTGTTTAGTCTGGAGAAGAGGAGGCTGAGGGGAGACCTCATCGCCCTCTACAGCTACCTGAAAGAAGGTTTCAGAGAACTGGGGATGAGCCTCTTTAACCAAGTAATAAGCGATAGGACAAGAGGTAATGGCCTCAAGTGCTAGGTTAACGATTGGACTAGATGATCTTCAAGGTCCTTTCCAACCTAGATGTGATTCTGTGATTCTGTGTTTTCCTTAAAAGCTGCAGACCAGTCAGTGATTGAGAGGCCTGACTTTAAAATGTGCATCCAAGCTGAGAACGGAAAGTGCTGGAGGAGACCTCGTGCTTGGGATACTGCTTCTGGAGCATTATCAGATCTGATATACCGAGAAGGGAACCACAAAGAAGACACACCAGAATGACAGAAATAATAGAATCTGAAATGAGAGACTCAAATTTGGTGAGATTAGGAGTAGCCATTAAGGAGGCAGAGATTTCCTTTGCCTTGGGCAAATTTTTGACTGTCTAAACCTTGTCGGTTTCGCCTTTTGCAATGAAAAATTTTGAAATTTCAGGAAAAATGAAGACTGGTTTCCTCATTTGGAAATATGATAAAAACACAACCTTTTGCAATAAATAAGCTAATCAGTTAAAGCAAGCAAGATGCCAAACTGCAAATGGGAACTCTTTTTTTCCCAGCTAAAGCACTCCTACTAAAGTGATGCGCCAGTGCAGGTTCTTATGACTCAGCAGTGCTAAGAATATGTAGAAATATGATATTGAAAGGAGATGTTTGTAGCTCTGTTTTATTAATTAGATAATTTCTCATAAAGCAAGCATGTCATTCTAAACAAAATAAATAATTAGCCATTACTTGCTTCACCAGCTTCTTCAAAATAGCAGTTAATCACTTTCAAAACATACAGTATTTAGGAAAGTTACTGGATTTCAACTTAAATTAAAAAGCAGTCTAATCAGATACTGATATTTACATTTTTTGTCAATTACCTGCTGTGTGAAAATTAGTTAAATTTTTAAAAGCATACATCATGTATTGCATCAGAAAGCTTTTAAAATATATTTCTATTAGATGGCTATACCAAAATGCGGTTTACAAACACAGTTATATCGCTATTTTGCAGGACAGTGCAATGCAGCCAATTATAGCATAACATTTTGAAACCAGAAGAAATGTAGTCATGCAAAATTCTGTATTACTAATGGAGTTGTCCTTTATATGGGTTAATAGAAATTAGATCTTATTTTTGCTAGGGTTTTCTTTATACTACATTGGCAGAGCAATGAGAACTGTGAATATTAATTCTAAGGCCAGAAGATACTGATGTGATGACCCAGTTTGAAATATGGATAAGTACAACCCTCAGACTTTCAGGCAGTAATTCATGCAGTGATTATTGAATAATTCACTATTAATTGATATCTTAAGCATGCACCTTTAAGTGATTTTAAATTTTCCATTATTTTATGTCAAGATGTGTTTTATAAATGATACTTGCATTACAAAATATTTGATATTTTATTATGTCCTATAACTAGTACATCTTGCTAGTTTCACAGACATGTGACTAGACAAAAAGAACTTCATCTGAGTAAACATGTAAGCCTAAGTGTTCTAAAATGTTGCCATCCAAAAAGCACTCTGCTTTTATAAAAATGGGATTGAAATTAATTTTGGTTATCACATGTCAGTGATAGGGAGAAATTATTTTTAGTGCCACATTACAAACAGGTTCAGAAGTGTCCTGGTTTCGGCCAGGATAGAGTTAACTTTCCTTGGGCTGAGAGGGAGCACAGCTGGAGGGCTGTGGGCCCAGATTGGTCATTGGAGTATTCCATATCATGTGACACCATGTTCAGTATATAAAGGAGGCAGTTGCACTCTCATTTCTGCTTCCAGTTGGCACGGCGAGATCTTTTGCCCTGTCGGGATCGCTGCTGGGGGTGGGCTGCATACCGGTCACCAGGTGGTGAACAACCGCATTGTGTATTACCCATTTGGACTTCTTACTGTTACTGTTGTTTTGTTACCATCACTAAACTGTTTTTGTTCAACCTACAAATTCTCTCTTTTTTTTTGTCCTTTCCCTATTTTACCAGGGAGGGGAGAAAAAGTAAGTGACTGGCTGTGTGGTGATTGGCTACCAGTCGAGTTCAAACCACGACAAGAAGCTACTCTTCAAAGTTTAGAATAATAAATTTATCTTGGCAAAGAATTATCTCCCCCCAACAAAAGGGAAAGTTAGGAAAATATGAAAATATGTTTTGTACCTCCACTTGTATATTAATAACTTTTTTTTACGTATGACCTTATGAACCACTTATTCTCTGCAAGCTTTATTCTGACCTATCTCTTTTTTAACCTATCTATTTTATATATAAAGTTAAATATATCTGTGAAACTCACATGACCCACATCACATATGCATCAAAATAAAGTCAGGTTTCTAAAGTCATATCACTTTAACTTCTGACCCCTGACCCCATATATTCTTCCTCAGTGCACTCCTCTGATACCTTTAAAATCTGATTATTATGAACACTAGTTTTCTTAAGGCACACAAAACCACCACCCAATTAAACTACAACAAATAGATTAAACATTTTTGTCTGAATATAATCCAGCTATAGAAACAAAAAATGAATTAGAAAAGCTTTTAAACACTTTATACAATATAGTTGATAGTTTGTATAACAATATTTTTAAGTCAGCTCTATTTACATTTAATCAAGTCCAGACCCATTGGTTGTTCTGATGTTCTTCAGTGGCCTGGCTCTTGGGTACATGAGCGTCTACATGGCGTACTTTCACAACCAGATTCTCTACTCGAGCAGCAATATCTTGCCATAATTCAGAAGCCCAGACAGGTTTGCCTCTGCACTGCCAGTTGCTCCATTTCCACTGCTGTAACCACCCCCACAGCGCATTTGCCACCATCCATGTGTCAGTATAGAGATAGAGCACTGGCCACTTTTCTCACTCAGCGATATCCAAGGCCAGCTGGATGGCTTTCACCTCTGCAAACTGACTCGATTCACCTTCTTCTTCAGCAGCTTCAGCAACCTGCCGTGTGGGGTTCCATACAGCTGCTATCCACCTTCGATGTTTTCCCACAATGCAACAGGACCCGTCAGTAAACAGGGCACATCGTTTCTCATTATCCAGTAGTTTAGTATATGGTGGGGCCTCTTCAGCACGTGCTACCTCTTCCTCTGGTGCCATTCCAAAATCTTTGCCTTCTGGCCAATTTGTGATCACTTCCAATATTCCTGGATGGCTGGGGCTCCCTAATTGAGCCTGTTGTGTGATTAATGCAACCCATTTACTCCACGTGGCATCAGTTGCATGGTGTGTATAGGGGACACTCCCTTTGAACATCCAGCCCAGCACTGGCAGGCAGGGTGCCAGGAGGAGCTGTGCTTCAGTCCCAATCACCTCTGAAGCAGCTCGGTCCCCTTCATATGCTTCAATATCTCCTTTCTGGTTGGAGAATAGCGCTCTTCCAATCCTCTTTATTCCCGACTCCAAAACCCCAGGGGTCGACCCCGAGTCTCCCCTGGTGCTCTCTGCCAGAGACTCAAGGTAGGGCCATTCTTCCCGGCTGCAGTGTAGAGCACATTTGCCACAGAATCACAGAATTGTCTAGGTTGGAAAAGACCTTGAAGATCATCCAGTCCAACCATCAACCCAACATTAACAGTTCCCAACTACACCATATCCCTAAGCGCTATGTCAACCCGACTCTTAAACACCTCCAGGGATGGGGACTCCACCACCTCCCTGGGCAGCCCATTCCAATGCCTAACAACCTGTTCTGTAAAGAAATATTTCCTAATATCTAGTCTAAACCTTCCCTGGTGCAACTTGAGGCCATTCCCTCTTGTCTTATCGCTTATTACTTGGTTAAAGAGATTCATCCCCAGCTCTCTGAAACCTCCTTTCAGGTAGCTGTAGAGGGCGATGAGGTCTCCCCTCAGCCTCCTCTTCTCCAGACTAAACAACCCCAGTTCCCTCAGCCGCTCTTCGTACGACATGTGCTCCAGATCCTTCACCAGCTTCGTTGCCCTTCTTTGGACACACTCTAGTCATTCAATGTCCTTTTTGTAGTGACATCTTGTCCTGTCCGAACTAGCCCGAGGGCTACTGCATGAACTATTTCCTGTTTAATTTGATCAAAAGCTTGTTGTTGCTCCAGGCCCCATAAAAAATCATTCTTTTACCAGGTCATTTGATAGAGAGGGCTTACAATCTGACTGTAATTTGGAATGTGCAGTCTCCAGAAGCCCACAATGACTAAGAAAGCTTGCATTTCCTTTCTGTTAGTTGGTGGGGACATAGCTGTTATTTTATTAATCACCTCCATTGGAATCTGACAATGTCCATCATGCCATTTTACTCCTAAAAACTGGGTCTCTTGTGAAGGTCCCTTGACCTTACTGCACTTTATGGCAAAACCGTCTCTCAGAAGGATTTGGATTATTTTCTCCCTTTTCTCAAAAACTTCTTCTGCTGTATTACCCCATATAATGATGTCATCAATGTACTGTAAATGTTCTGGGGCTTCACCTTGTTCCAGTGCAGTCTGGATCAGTCCATGGCAAATGGTGGGGCTGTGTTTCCACCCCGGGGGCAGTCGACTCCAGGTGTATTGGACACCCCTCCAGGTAAAAGCAAACTGTAGCCTGCATTCTGCTGCCAGAGGGATGGAGAAAAATGCGTTGGCAATATCAATCGTGGCATACCACTTGGCCACCTTTGCCTCTAGTTCATATTGAAGTTCTAACATGTCTGGCATGGCAGCACTCAGCGGTGGCGTGACTTCATTCTGGCCACGATAGTCTACTGTCAATCTCCACTCTCCATTAGACTTTCGCACTGGCCATATGGGGCTGTTAAAGGGGGAGCGCATCTTGCTGATGACTTCTTGGCTCTCTAGTTGATGAATCAGTTTATGGGTAGGCATTACAGAGTCTCGATTGGTGCGATATTGCTGTTGGTGCACTGTTGTATTGGCAGCTGGCACCCGTTGTTCTTCAACCCTCAGCAATCCCACAACAGAAGGATCCTCTGATAGACCAGGTAACACAGACAGCTGTTTAATTCCTTCTGTTTCCAAGGCAGCTATACCAAAAGCCCACTGATACCCTTTTGGGTCCTTAAAACACCCTCTCCTGAGATAATCTCTGCCAAGAATACATGGAGCATCTGGGCCAGTCACAACGGGGTGTTTTTCCCCCTCTTTTTCACTTAGGTGGTGAACCTTGCGCACCAGTGTCCACTAAAGTCTTATACTGCTGGGGTCAGATGTGCCAGTGTCCTCCACCTGGCTGGAGGCAGGGCCCCTCTAATGTTGGTCATAATATCCGCTGTCAACAAATGGGTTAGTGTGGTGTGCACGTGTTTCAGTCTCATCTTGATCACTCACTTCTTGTGAATACAAATCAGAAGTTCTTCTCATGGATTGTGAGCAAAGTCAAAACGATTGCTCCTAATAGCTGAGATCCTAGTCCGTGCAGGTGGGGAGTAGGACATGTCCTCTTTAAATTGCTGGAATTCTTGAGATAATTTCTCCACAGCTGCAACAAGGGGAGAAGACAGACTTTCTTCATATTGTCAGAGTCAGCGAGCCAATTCATCCACTGTTGGTCCCACTTCATCTCTCCAGTCCATTAGTGCTAATGCACTGGCATATGATGAGGGTGTGCTCTGTACAAAATTCCGTCATGTGGGCCGGGTGCATCGGACTTCATCTGGATCTGTGGGTAGCTGTGCATTATCTGGGTCATAGTAAACTGCCTCCCGCACAGCTAGCTCCCTCAAGTATTGAATGCCTCTCTCCATAGTGGTCCACTTACTTGGATGACACAAAATCTTCCTTGAAAGGATACCTCTCCCTCACACTTGACAGGAGTCACCTCCAGAGATTTTGTGTCTTTTTTCCAATTGCTTTGTCAATGCCCCCTTCCCTAGACAGGAATCCCAGCTGCCTCACCTCCCTGCCCTGTAGTTCCACGCTACTGGCTCCACTATCCCAGCATCGGAGAAGTCAGGTAACAAGTTGCTCACCTGGATGGCAGCTGAAATCTTTTCTTATGTCTCGCAACTCACTCAGGGATAAGGATTGGGTGACTATCACTGGCTCTGCCTCCTCCTCTTGTTCTCGTGATGGGCCTGGTTTTTCATCACCCTGTACTCTGCGAGGGGATTATTCTGTGTATTTCTTCTTATGTATGGGAGCAACTGACATCATGGGTTGGTTCTCTGGTTCAGCTGAAGCGCCTGTCCTCGGGCTTGTAGTGGCTGCAGTTTCTGTTGTGGACTTTGGAATGGCTGCAATGTCTGTTGTTTTGTTACCAGATCCAGAGCCCTTCTCTTCTTTTTGAGGATACTGAACAGTGTTTAATAGCACTCAGCAGGCGTGGGCTATGCCCTAGCACGTTGCAGTGAGCTGTGCCTCTCTGGAATTACCCAGGTGATGACATACTTTTTCCAAATATTTTACTAGTTCTTCAGGATTCTGCACCTGTTCAGGAGTGAAGTTCCAATACGCCAGAGGTGCCCACTGTTCTAGGTACTTGCCCATGCTACTCCACACCCCCAGCCACTCATAATTCTCCAACCTTGGGGTAGATCTCCAGGTGATACTCTTAAATAGTTGCTAAACCCTGAACAAAACCTGAACCACATGCAGGAACACACTTAGCTCCTAGCAGTAAGATGACCATGTTATTGTCAACATTCCAAGGATATTTGAAATTCCTGAAATTCTCAAACACAGTTGTCAATAGCCCCAGGACCGATGATTGCATCATGTCATAGATCAGCATTACAGTACAGCAAAACCAAAATCTTAATCCAACTCTCACAGATGGTAAGGAACAGCATGGGAAATACATATGACAAATGAGGTGATAAAATCTTAAGGAGCCAAGCAACAAACATTATGACCCGATCTGTCATTATTTCATCACTCAGGTCCCATGTTGGGCGCCAAAATAGACTGCCATGGTTTGAACTCAGCCGGTAGCCAATCACCATGTGGCCAGTCATTTACACCACCCCCCCCCCGCCCCCCGTCCCCCAGTGAAATAGGGGAGGGACAAAAAAAAGACATTCACAGGTTGAATAAAAAAACATTTAGTAATAGTAACAAAACAACAGTAACAATAGTAAGTCCAAACAGGTAATATACAACACAGTTGCTCACCAACCTGCGACCGGTACGCAGCCCACCCCCAGCAGCAATTCCAACCACACCAAAAATCCCACCGTACCAACTGGAAAACGGAAATGAGAGAGCACTCGTCTCCTTTACATACTGAGCATGACGTCACATGATATGGAATACTCCAATGACTGATCCGGGCCCAGCCCTCTAGCTGTGCTCCTTCTCAGCCCAAGGAAATTTAACTCTATCCTGGCCGAAACCAGGACATTGTTCAACATTGTATACCATCTAAAGATATCTGCATATACTATAATTATGAGAATATAAATTTTCCTACAGAGTTTTACAAAAATCTGTCACTACTGCTTGAGATACTGAAACTACTTCATTCTTCTGCTTAGCACATTCTCTTAATCAGAAGGACCATAATTATTTTCAGGATAAATTAAAACAAAAACAAAACAGTAATTTTGTGTTGAAAAAAGAGCAACAGCTCATCTGTTTCATTCACTTCATTTAAATGTCTAACCAGCTTACTGATTCAGCAAAAAGAAAATATACAACATCTCATTTTTCACTACTACAGTCTTTCGCTTGTGAATCTGACTCCAACTGCCAACACTGTGCCCTTTCAAGTTAAGATTATGAAAATTATTCAGTTTGCTTCTTTTGATAAAAGCCCCATTAACCAAATGAGCGTATCATTTCATTACCTTCTCACATTTCTCTACTAAATTATATTGATAATTAACATGACAGGTTTTTGCTAATATCATTAACAGCTATTAACAGTATCATATTATATTATATATGAGATGGGTATCATTTGTTACATTCATTATCATTAGCTTTATAATTTTATCAAGGTAAAAACTTACTAGCTATTCTAGGTCATCTAAGTTTAATTACCAAACCCTACCATCATTGTCAAATTGCAAATTTTATATCTGTAAGAACTGGAGAATAAATAAAGACCAAAAAGGTACTGTTGTCAAAAAGATTAATTCTTGTACCCCACATCCTCTTTTTATTAATACTGAATCAACTGAGAAAATCACTAGACAAAATTTTAGCTCTAGGCACATTTGAAGGAAATTAAGACAACTGTTTTGAAGTTAACAGTTAAGATTTACAGTACTGTTAACAAGACCAAGATTTCACCTGATACATACTTAATGGTTTGAGTTTAATGACATACTGCAGCAATACTTTCCTTTTTCCCTCTGTGCTATAGAAAGTGCTGTTGAAGCACCAGATATCTATATTAACATTCAGCACAATCTATCCAGTCCTTCCAAGACTGACAACATACTTGCTTGCTGATATAAAAGGGCTTTTCAAAATATTTAAGTTATCTAGTCTGAAAAGACTAAAGAACAACTTTTCTCAGGACTTAGAAAAAGTTAAGATCCATGACTCTGTAGAGCTTATTTAATAATTAGTGAAGGTAGATTGTGCAGAGTTTTTCATGTCAGAATGGCATTTGCAACTGCTAAAAGTCTTAACACATCGCAAAGAACAATACCCCACCTGTTTTTTTGGAACCTTGTAAGATCAGCATTGTGAATAGCTGTCTCAGTTAAGATCAGATTCTTGCAGACCTGTAACTACTAAAAGAGTCTCGTAATATCTCTGCCTAGCTCCAACTGTAAGAAATGATTCCCCACCCACACACCTCTCACACAGAATCTAATTGTTATACTTTCTTCATTGCTTAGCACTAACTAAAGGTATTAAAATTTCCTAATCTGATTTAGGTAGCATACACAAAATGTGGAACCTTAATAAGTGCTTTCAAGATTTTTTTTTTTATTTATGGAAAGGGGAGAGTTGTTATTCTCTGTACAATGGAAGCCTGAAACTTTACATGTTTCCTTCTATTAATGTTTGTTAGAAAAAAAATGTAAAAGATGCCTTTTATTGCTTTTCCTTTAAAAGTGCATTTTGTTTTTTAAAGGACACTACTATAAAATGATAATTGAGAAGCTTGCAAGTAAGTCATAAAAAATACTAACTCTGTATTATTAAATAAATGTATATTTTTATGATACAAATTATGATTATGAGTTTTAAAACTCAAAAATATTTCAATTGTTTTATCCCAAACATGTAAGAAAACTTATTTAATAGTAATGAAGATGTATTCGAAATAATGATACTTTCTGCTGAGAATTAAAACTGAAATAACCAATGCAAAATCAAGGAAAAAGTTACATAGTCAGAATAGACTCTGTAAATGTAATGCAACACTGGTCATAATTTGGGAAATATGATGGAAACTAAGAACAACATGAAATTTCACATAACATTCATCACAAGCTTTCCTGAAATTTCAAAAATAGAATAAATGCAAGAAAAAAGTGGGTTCATTTTTTAAATTTTTTTCAGTAGTCTCCTGCAACAATAGCTGTTGTCATAAAAGCTTGGTTTGGCTTTAGACTTGCCTGATTTTAACCTGAAAAACTTGCTCCAAAAACTCTAAAAAGTAACATGTTTCATATGGCTTCTGTTAAAAGATATGAGCCCTTACATGTAGATCAGACTGCAGAAGTCACCTGCTTTTGAACTGGTGATGCCTTTTCAGACTGAACTTTCAATTCACAGTTTTGCAACACTGTTCATCCTTTGAGGTTTCCCATCCCTTGTATAGATACAAAGAAATTCAACTTTGGTTTATATATCTTATTTTAAAGGATATTTATATTCATGGAAAGTTAAAGTGACCTATAATACAGTCTGCAATTGCCAAGAAATATTTTTTAAAAGGAATTTCCAGGTGTGATTTTTTTTTGAGCTTTATCACTGGGTAACATAGTACAAATTACTACTCCTGAAATGCCTTGAAACATGGTGAAAGTAGCGCAAATCAATATGCAAATAAAAACCAAAATATTATAAACCAGTTGTAATACAGGCCTCTCTGAAGCAGCATTTAAATAATTCTGAAACAAACTTTCGAGAGAAAAAATATATCACTTGCAGGAGCCTTTACCATGGACACTTCTCAAAAATTGCATTTTGGTTTGTAAAATATTTCAGTTACTTTTTTCCTGACCAGCCCTACAAAATCATGTGATTGGAGAGAGGTTTCATTCTTTTTTTTTTTTTACTGGGAAACATCCAGATTACTTGTATAAAATATGAAATATTCAGCATCTTCTCCATCACAGCTATATTAACTGAATTTTAAAAAAAGAATCCTGAACTGCATGTTACAAGAAAGTCTAAGTAACCAGGGATGGGTTACTGCCTGTCCATAATAATCATGAGCTGAAAATGTGTAACTGTTGCTGGACTAAAGATTATAAAGCAGTGCACTTAGTTGTCATCCATCCTGTCTTCAGCTCACCATGTTATCTGACATGGATGCCTGTGTCCCTGCTGACACTTGACAGTGCCTCAGGTTCTCACTGAAAATGCCCACAGAGCACATGGCAGACTGACCTTGATTGCCTGGATATCTTACCTGACCTTGGGTAGGGAGCCTCCAAACCTCCAAGAGGGATCCCACTATCACACGTCAATAAGCCAAAATTAGATAATAACAACTATCTGGGTCCTAGTATGCCTACCTTGCTCACAGTGCATGCAGATGTGTACCTGAGTCCACCTGGGTATCCATGAGATTTTCTTTCCCTATTGTCCCCAAAACTCACTGCAGTGTCACACCCCAGGTAATTTTGGTGTAGAATAAAAAAACTATGACAAATTGAAGCTTTGAAGGATTCATGTATTCAAGAATTATCCAAGCTGCATTCAAAGTGCATCTATTCAAGACATTTTGTTCAAAAGTTCAAGTAAGGTAAGGTGGATAAAACAGAAGTTTTGCTTGAAATGAAAGCCGGTCAATTTATTTGTGCCTGAAACACACTGCTCCAAAGAGACCCTAAAATAATTTCAAGTAGTGGATATAAACTGCTGAACAAAAAGACTGAAATAATACCAGTAACTGTAGTTTTCAAATTTTAAAAAGAGGTATATCTAAGCATTTTTTATGACTAAAGTCACAGGTGCCTAATTCCATGATTTCTTCACAATTCTAATTAAACTCATTAAATAAATGATGTTGGTGCCCTCATGCCTGACAGTTAGTACAAGCAAATAATATAGAGATCACAGTACACAACAGCTGTTTTTAATTTTTAGCCAACTGTCTAAACATTAATGTAAGATTCAGGTGCTTCCTCCTATTTTTATCTTAGCTGAAACAGGAAGATGAGAGACAAAAAAGTCTTTTTCATATTTCAGGATATTATAACTTAAATACAGGTGTGTGCATGAACATCTGAACATATACGTTTTTATTCAGAGGGCTAGCATAGCCACTTTGAGCAATCTATGTGCTGGATAATTCTTCTAATATTTCTGTTCACTGAGGAAAATTCTTGTCTTGCACTACAATCCTGTAAAGCAGTCATCAAGTGAGTAATCAGCCAGAACGACTGGAGATTTCTGTGCCTTACTGCAATGGTATGATTACTTTAAGGGGAAAAAAAAAAAATGATAAGCATGAATGAAACAAATATTCAAGTATTTTTATTCTTAAAGGAGACATTTTCTAGGACATTTCTACAAAAGAATTATTATTACTGAAATAAACAATTACAGTTTGAAGTAAGCACCATGTAAACTCTTTTCCTGATATTAGATTCATATCTAAACAGACATACTAATATTTCTTGGTGTTTAAGATAGCATTACAGCATATCATTAATCTTTTATGAAGAGTATAAGAAATGCCTTATTTCTGGGTCTGAGCAGCAGTCCATGCTGCCCTATAGTCTGTCTCCAAACAATTGCAAAAGCAGACAGTGCCCAGGAAAAGCATGTTAGCCTGGCTACTCTCCATGAGCATTGAGATTTACTGTATCAGAGATGTTTGATTGTACATCATTGTCTACTTCTTTTAATATCCATTTATTGATCTGTTATCCATTAATTTTCTAACCCATTTTTGACCCTGCTAATACCTGCCTCCACAGTCTCCTGGGGCAACAAATTCCAGAAGTTCACTATCTGCTGTGTAAAGAAGTACTTGCTTCTGTCTGTTATAGACCAGTCTCCCACCAGTCTCATCAAGTGCCCTAGCTTCTGTATTCTGTGATTTGGTGAACAATTCAGCTCATGCACTGCCTTCACAGTTTTGTAAACCTTAGGTATTTCTCTCCCCTCAGCCTCTGCAAACTGAAGGTTTCTTGTGTTTTCAGTTGCCAATGTCAGTCAACTGCTCTATCAACACTGTTTTTGTTGTTTTTCTCTTTAACCTCTCTCTATGTCCATCTTTAAAATCATGTCTCAAGAAGCAAGGATTGACAGTATCCTTCAGGGGTTTTATATTCCTAGCCTGTTAAGGCAGACCTATATTTCCTGAATATTTTGTTAGTTTTTCAGCTTTGGTATTACAATTTAGATCAACAGTGGAAACCTAATAAACAGAAATGCTTAATTTAGGAAGTGTCTAACACTTTTCTGAGCAGCCTACTATTTGCCACATGCACCTGTCTTTAAACATTTTTTGCTGAAAGAGCTCAATTACAGAGTCCAGTATTGGACAATAGTAAGGAAGTGCTTCATGGAGCCTAAAAAGATTTAGAAAGCTGATCTTTGCTCTTAGGAACAGATGTTAATAATAGCTTCTTTTTTTCTCACAACAGTGGAATTTCATATTGCTTTGTCAAAAAGAAAACCCTGCAAAGCAGTAAAAATTTCAGACCAAAGATCCTCAGAGAAATAATCTGAATCACATACAAAAGGCAAGGGCATTGTCCTCATTAATACTTTCACAGCATTTGGTAACCTCACAGCACTGAGGCAATTGATGTCTCATTAAACTGGTATACTTCTCCCATTCTCCTTCTCCCCAAGTATGTTTTTCTATTTAATGTTACTAAACTCAGAAAATGTTCATTCAGTATTTATTCTTGAAAAGCCTTCAGTATTATTCTTTGACCATTTTAAATATCAACAGAAAACCTGATCCTGTGTCTGGTCGTAGCAGCAACTTCCTTGTATGTTAGCAGGAACACAAGTATGCTGAACACTTTACTGAGTCTTGTATCATTAAGAAATACTTGGCAAGTAGGGGAATTTTAGTATTTCTTTTTTGAGCCACAAAGTGTTACACGGGAAGTATTTCTGATTTTGCTTTACATAATCTTGCAATGTGAGAGTAGGAAAAAATAGATATATTTTTGTATAACAATGGAGAATCCCAGCATGCTGGTATTTCTGGAAAGAAAAGTGCTATCAACATGATCAGATCATTCTAAAGAAGTGAGAGTACAGTGACAGGAAGCCACAGAAAAGACTTCTAATCATAATAGCCTGAGACAAAAACAAAACTCCAAATTCTTATTTATAAACAACAAAAAAGAAAAAAAAAAACAATCAGAATCAAAAGTGTTTCTACTTATGATGGCCAGAAGAAATGTATAATTTAGGATCAAAACACAACAAAGTGTATATTCCCAAACATATTTTAAAATTATGGATAATCAGCCTCTGCCTGCTTTAGTAAAGTGTAAACAGTCGACCATAACAAAAAGCTGAATTTGAGGTATATGAAAGAAGAAAAAAGATCAACATGGAATATACCACTCCTTGAACATTACTTTGAACATTGACAATATCTTTTGTCAATACACATTTTAAAATTGAAATTTTGTAGGCATCATGCAAAGTGGAAGGATCAAGAATAAGACTTCCAGTCTAATGACTTGTAGAATTAATCTATGTAAAAATCACAAATTTCAGTTTTAGATTATTAATATCATATACCATACATTGGTGGCTCAACCCAGTGGAAAATGTTTTCACATCCCCACAGAAAGTCTACTATTTCAATGGCCTTTACATTTGCATAAGGATGAAAGAGATGTCTTTCACCACTCTGAGAAAGAAGAACGTTCACCATGAATAAAATTCATAATTAAAATTTCACCAAAACCAATCTATATTTTTAACAGTAAATTATGTAGAAACTCTTCATTTTCTGATTTAAAAAAAAAATAAATAAATTCAAAAATAGCCTGAGTACCCCCAGTGATTTCAGAGGGGGAAAAAAATGGAGACCCATTCAGTCTGAATAGTCTGCACTTCAGATGGATCTTTTGTTGAATAAAAGAATTGTCTGGGACAAGAAAAAATATTCTCCCCTGATAGGTTTTTAGGATCATTCAGGGAGACACTCTGAACCCCTTATTTCGGGCTAGCACTGTGCCAGTCAACCACAATCGAGTAGAAAAAAGCGACATTACAAAAAGGACTCTCATGACCTGAACTAGTTTTTGGGTTCAGAGAAAATGTGCATCAGCCACAAACACTTACTGGTTAAAGGTGACAGACAAGAATAAACATATTAGCTATAAAGAGGGATGGCTAAAACTAGTACCAATAAAGCAGGGAGTTCAGTAAGTCGCAGCTGCCCATTATACTATGGTACATATTTCCCCTGGCACTTTTCTTGGAAAGCATTTGAAAAGACCTTGATGTGAAATGGGAAAATCACTTGGAAGTTTGGGTTACTCATTCATTTTGTTCCATATGCAGTAAGAATGATAAGATCTGTTCACTTTACAAAGTGGTCCTAAGCAAAATGATGGTCCTCATATGCTTGTCATTTTGTTCTGGAAATATAATTAACTATAATATAACTTCTGCGTAGAAGACTTTACTATCCATATAGAGAAACTGGCGAAAGGTAGGGAAGAATGAGCACTATTATATACTTTTAATAGACTGATCTGAAATGAAGAATGGTTTGTGCAAGGATGTTCAACAAAACTCAGATTTCCTAAGTGTCAGAGAAGACCATATCTTCCTTATTTGACCACTTGTATGGCTTTATTTATAAAGATAGTTTTTAACTGTAATTTTTCTCTTGAGTTTTTCCATCAGTAGCTGTTACTATAATACATTAAGAGAAAATAATTTGTATATGCTGTTCTAATAACTTAGCTGTAAAATACTCAGTCCCATCTGTTCCCATTTGTTCTTCGACACTGGAAAAAATCATTTTTGTCAGAACCAGGGGCAATGTACCACAGACAGAAAAACAGAAATTCTAATGTTAACATATTTCCACAGGCTTCTTTCTTCAAGGCCACAAATGAGTTGGATTTGCAGGGGGTTCTCTCACAGGAAAGAAGGTACATCACAACAGAACAGAAGGTAGGAGAATAATAATGTGGTTTTGGTGCCACACACACCAAGCCAGTCACAAGTATCAGCAGCCAGAGTTTCTATCTCAGATTCTGGCCCTTGCTCTCCTCTTCATTGTCCAGAGAGAGATACATTATGGCCACTGGGAACGTATCTGTGCGAAGGAGAAAGTACTGGCATATAGGAGAGGAGCAATCAAGTGTCTGCATATGCTGCTGGACAGTAGGGCTGTAATGGGAAGACTCCTATTCCAGTTGCCATTTAAAAAGCACATACCTCTACTTCCCAACAGTGCAAGGGGAGCCAAGGAAGCCAGCCTTCCCTGCCTTTCTTTCAGAAAGTTGTGATCCAGCACAACTCCCCATCAGTTATAATCTGTCACTTCCCCTGAGCATTAAGACTGTAATTAATTCCTCATGCCTAGCTATGCAGGGAAGTGGCACTGTATGATCCCCAGTGAGTCGTTCTCCCTGTCATAGCAGAGAATCTTTACAAGAGAAAGAGAAATAATCTGACAGACACATGACAGCTCAAAAACCCCTGTAAACATTTGCTTCGAAGCAGAAAAATGCACATGTGAATTTCTTTAGAGGACAGCTTTAGAGCTCTATTATATTGCACTGGCCTTTGAGAGAGAGCAAATAGGGAAGTGTTCCATAGGAAAGTGAAACAGTCGCTGGCACATAATTGCCAGCTCTTCCTCCTATTCAGTGAATTAGTTTATATCTCTTTTAGGAGAGGAACAATCATAATTTGTTATCTCCTACTGGGAAAATTCCTAAGACAAAAGCACGTTATGTGCTTTTCTCCTGCAATACATCCCCAGTTCATTCTTCAGCTTCTCACCTGATGAGTTGCAAAAAGCACCTCACTATGGAAACTCAGTAGAAAGCAATAACCAGCAATACAGCTGGTATGTCTGAAATAATCCTCGTATCTAAAAAGCTACCTGCTATAATGCTGTAGGAATGCTACAGCACTTGCTGTACTGAGAGAAGGTAAAGTATTAGCAACATCAGAAGTATCTAACAGCGGAGTTACTGAGGAGGAAGGAAGTAGGATTTCTTTTGCACTTTTGCACTGCTGTTGCAAAGGGACTTCCCAGTTTTACCAGTAACAGCTTAAAAACAGCTATTGGGAAACCTGGAAATAAAGCAGATTAAATTTACAGCAGTCAAATCAGTAATTTCTATTTCAGCCTACTGTTGCTTTTCAGGAATGCTTTAGTTCTTCTCCCCTTCTTTTATACTTCCTTAAGGGAAAGGCTAACAAATGTTAGACCTGTTCCACAATGGCTTTTAGGTTTCTCAACAACCCTAAGAAATACTTTTAGAGGCAGCATGCACCTAATAAGGGTTGAGTGGAGTCTGTCAAATAAATTCTTTGCGCCCATTCAGATTGAACACACCGTAAAACCTTGAGCACTGTTTCTCTGTGATATAGCCCTTCTGTAGAGCCATACCCTTAAACTCCATGTCATCTCTTCTATCTTCATAGAATGTTATTTATTCACAATGGCCAGCAAAAGATTCGTCCATACCTCAGAGATGCAGCCATTCCATTCATTGGATTGCAAAGATTTGCTTTGTGAAAGCACATTAAACCATGTTCTTTATATGCAAATTCCTCTGTCAACACAGCTCTCTGCTGCTGTGCATTCCTGCTTCTCAGGAATGTAATTTTTCTTTGTAATTCAAAGAATTACAACTTTGCAGATAATTATAGTGGCTCTCAGAAGACATTAGTGGAGGCACCAACAGTTAAAAGGCAGGTGATAAGCCATTAAATTGTTAGGAGCATTGGATTTTTCAGGCTGTAGATATTAGGAAAATGAAATATGGGGGGGCGGGGGGGAGGGGGGGCAAGAAGGTACAGCTCCAGACTTGCTTGATATTTCTGTGGTCAGAGACTATGAGGAAACAAGACATACATGTTCATGAGACACATATCATAAATAGACTTAAAGTGCAAAGAAATGGATGGCAGCTTTTGAACATAGTTTAAAAAAATCATGAAAACCCTATTAAAAGTCTGGAATGGGTAATTCACAGCATAAGCTACCAGTAAGGGAACATTTCCTGGCTCTGTTACGTTAGCATTAGGATTTATTACCACTACTATATTACATAAAAAAAGAAAGTACAACACATAAGGAAGACAGACAGCAGCAAAGAAAATCACTTGAGAGTGAACTTTCTAGCTCTAGATTAATTGTAAGAGACATGATATTTTATAGGCTGGTCAGTAATAGAAATGAACAAATACATAATGTTCTGGATACAGAACATTTGTATTCAGTTGATACTTAGATGATACACAAGGTACATTTACAATTCTTAGTTTTCTATAGATTTCCATGACATCAAGTTTTGTTAATATAACGAATCACTTCAGTCTCATTTTCAATTTAAAGCATTTATGGCAGTTCTGAAACTCAATGCTCAGTCTGTGAGTCTGACCCCTGTAGGTTTTGAAGATGGATCACATAAAAGTCTTCA
The DNA here is from genome assembly GCF_031877795.1 of Strix aluco. NCBI lineage: Eukaryota > Metazoa > Chordata > Aves > Strigiformes > Strigidae > Strix > Strix aluco. The sequence goes on from NC_133935.1 coordinate 57,928,642, forward strand.
GATCCTATTCAGAAAATACATATGGAATGAAGACTATACATTGCTTTAGCTTTGCAAAAAAAAAAAAAAAATGGAATTAAAAGAACAATAAAATAATTTGCTCCCAAACAACAGACAGAAAGCATTTGGGAACAATTTACCTCCATTCCTTACAAGCCAGCAAGCAAACAAGCAAACTATGCTCTGCTGTATACTGCTGCTACAGGTAGGAGTCCAAATAGGTGCATTCCTATGAACCACGATGCTACTGCAGCTATCCCTGTATGAACAAATTTGGAGTTCCAGAACACTGAATTCAGGGAGAAGTTTTCCTCTCCTATCAAATGTCTAGCAAATGACAGCATTTCCTGTATATTTTCAGAAGTCCAGAAAAGGGCTTTTCAGGACTTGGTTGGGCCTACTAACCTGCTAGAAGCAGGAGTGGCAGAGCTAAAGAGGTAGTTCTCATTAGTCCTTGTGTGTTTTCTGCACAGATAATTCACTAAAAAAAAATCAGTCAAATATTTGAATAGTTTGATTAATAGCTAATATATCTTCAGTGAGAAAACCTCAAGCAAAGTCTGATTTTCATATTTCATCACCTCTCATACCAGCTCTATATTTTTATGCCTGCTTGATGCATATTATTAATCAAAGGCTTACAAGAGAGAAATGACAGAAAAGGTAAAAAGATAAACTGCAGAAATACCAACAATATAGACAGGACACTCACTTGTTCAACTAGGTATTATATTTATTTTCAGTATTGTCAGTACATGCTCAGCAATGTACAAATATGAAGACAGTATCTATACCACAAAGGGCTTAAAACTTGCACAATAACATAACTTCCTTACAAAGTTGTATGGCTAGGAATACAGAATATTCTCACTTCTAAATCACTGGTTCAAATTTCTCCTGACTTTACAGATTTAAATCTGGCCTACTGCTGGTCAGAAAATATTTTTGGATATATTTTCTCTTCAAAAGTCACTACTATCGGATGCACTCTTATCAAGCCTTATCAGCTACCAAAACCTGAATAAGTTAAAGACTAAAACATTCTTCAGATTATTGTCTTATCTTCAGGGCACTAATGATCATGAGATATGGGATATAAAAAGTAAACAAGATAGTGATTACTCAACCTGAAGAAGAATGTTTAAAAAATACTTAAGGATTTAAATAGACTAAAATAAAGAAATTAAAAGTTATAGACCACATTGCTCCTTCTTCTCATACATTACATATTGAATAATTTTTTATTACATTACATGCTTTTAAAGAACTGATACCTTATTAGAAATGTGCAATGTGGCACAGTTATTGTTGCTATGGGAACTATAATATTAAACTTTCTGATTTATGTACACACATTTTCAGATATAATCATAGAATCACAGAATGGTTTGGGTTGGAAGGGACATTAAAGATCATCTAGTTCCAACCCCCCTGCCATGGGCAGGGGCACCTTCCACTAGACCAGGTTGCTCAAAGCCCCGTCCAACCTGGCCTTGAACACTGCCAGGGAGGGGGCATCCACAACTTCTCTGGGCAACCTGTTAGAGTGACTCACCACCCTCACAGTGAAGAATTTCTCCCTTCTATCCAATCTAAATCTACCCTCTTTTCATTTAAAACTGCCTTCCCTCATCCTACCACTACACTCCCTAATAAAGAGTCCCTCCCCATCTTTCCTGGAGCCCCCTTTAAGTACTGGAAGGCTGCTATAAGGTCTCCCTGGAGCCTTCTCTTCTCTAGGCTGAACAACCCCAACTGTCTCAGCCAGTCTTCTTAGGGGAAGTGCTCTAGACCCCTGATCATCTTTGCGGCCCTCCTTTGGACCCACTCCAAAAGGTCCATGTCCTTCTTATGCTCAGGTTCCCAGAGCTGGATGCAGTACTCCAGGTGGGGTCTCATGAGAGCAGAGTAGAGAGGGAGAATCACCTCCCTTGACCTGATGGTCATGCTTCTTTTGATGCAGCCCAGGATACGGTTGGCTTTCTGGCCTGCGAGTACACGTTGCTGGCTTATAGTCAGTTTTCTATCCACTAATACCCCCAAGTCCTTCTCTGCAGGGCTGCTCTCAATCCACTCATTGCCCAGCCTGGATTTGTTCATGGGATTGCCTCAACCCGTGTGCAGGACCTTGCACCTGGACTTGTACTTCATGAGGTTTGCACAGCCCCACCTCTCAAGCTTGTCAAGGTCCCTCTGGATGGCACATCCCTTCCCTCCAGCATGTTGACTGCACCACACAGCTCGGGGCCACGGGCAAACTTGCTGAGCTTGCTGAGAGTGTGCTCACTCCCACTGTCCCTGTCACCAGCAAAGATGTTAAACAGCACTGGTCCCAATACCAACCCCTGAGGAATGCCACTTGTCACTGCTCTCCACTTGGACATCTGGCTGTTGACTGCAACTCTTTGAGTAAGACCATCCAGCCAATTCCTTATCCACTGAGTGGTCCATCCATCAAATCCATGTCTCTCCAATTTAGAGACAAGGATGTCACGCAGGACAGTGTCAAATCCTTTTCACAAGTCCAAGTAGGTGACATCAGTTGCTCTTCCCTTATCCAGAAATGCTGTAACGCCATTGTAGAAGGCCACCAAATTTGTCAGGCACAATTTGCCCTTGGTGAAACCATGCTGACTGTCAACAATCACCTCCTGATTTTCCATGTGCCCTAGCATAGTTTCCAGGAGAATCCACTCCATGATCTTGCTGGGCACAGAGGTGAGACTGACTGGCCTGTAGTTCCCTGGGTCTTCTTTATTTCCCCTTTTAAAAATGGGAGTTATGCTTCCCCTCTTCTAGTCAGCAGCAACTTCACTGGACTGGCATGACTTCTCAAATATGATGGATAGTGTGTTAGACACTTCGTCTGCTAGTTCCCTCAGGACCTGTGGATGCATCTCATCATGTCCCATGGACTTGTACACCTTCAGGTTACTTAGATGGTCTCAAACTTGATCTTCTCCTATAGTGTGTGGTTCTTCATTCTCCCTGTCTGTTCCTTCACCTTCTGTGACCTGAGCAGTGTGGCCGGAGCACTTAGCAGTGAAAGATGAGGCAAAAAAGTTGAGTATATCAGCCTCCTCCATATCCTGGGTACCCAGGTCTCCTGTTTCCTTCTGGAGAGGGCCCACACTTTCCCTAGTCTTCCTTTTATCACCACCGTACCTATATGTATATATAATGCTATTTTCATGTAATATTTTGTAACAAATATTGTCTTTCCCCACCAGTCTTCTATGGATTACTTTCTCACAAGAGGTAGATTGCTCTCCCTGGTGAACTTTTGCCCTTTTTTATGTCAGTGGGAGTTCTAGTGTCAGCTTCAGTGGAGGCCATCATTTCGTCACAGACCTCTGCACCAAAACCAGTTGCTTAGGTATATGCCCTGAAGATCTGATTCTGATCTCACTCACACTGAACAGAAAAGGTGAGAAACAGAAAAAGCATGAATGCAAGAAGGCAAGACAGAGCAAGAAAGCAAGAGAAAGCCACAAAGCAAGAAATCAAGAAACCAAACGAGTCTTCTGTTCCATTTCAGATTTATATGCTTTATATGATTTCTTTGGCAATTTTCCTATCATTTGGCTTAACAGTATAAATTCAAATGTAATATAATAAGGATAGTTCCTATGTCTCAGGAACTAACTGGACTGGTTTCTGTCAGTGACCTCTTGTCTGTTCTTTTTAAAAATGAAGTCAGACATTTATTAAAGCTCTAAATATAAGTTCAGATGTCTTGTGATAGCTGGGCATATCTAGCAGAAATGGTGTCCAAAGACAGAGCATTAATGGCAAACATTTTGACATCAAAATCTATGGGCCTGTCTGCTTTACTTTGCCATTTACAGACTCTGACATGGAATTTCTCTACTTCAGTTGAGCATTTGAAGGGGCTTAGTAACCTTCCAATTATCTGTGAGTGCTGTACAAATGGAGATGCACTCAAGCTTCGTGGTGGCCTGCTCAGCTCTGATAGGAATTCTCTATCTAGTCCTATAAATGTTTGTGTATGTACACAGATACTCTTATATATGCACTCCTGTGAATTATGTATTATGTTTTCCTTGGCTACCCCAGTCCCAAATAAACTCAACTAACAGGTAGTTCCCTACACAATAAGTAAGAAGCTAGAGGTCTCAGAATTTGCTATAATTTTTAAAAAACAGTGAGTTTTTTAACATGAATGATTAAGAATATTTAATTTGTAAACTCTTGTGAGTGACTCTCAGAAGACTTGACTATGCACACTTCACAATCAGCAAGAGCTCTATGTATTCATCACCTTTGAAAACTGAAGACTATGTCAATCTCCAAATGTGAAGCTTCTTATTTATTTGGATTTTGTTTATCTTTTAAAAGGAGGAAGATGAATGTTGGGGTTAAAGTAATGGATAAATGAGAATGATAAAACTCTTAATCTCTCAGCCTTATCCGACATAGGTAAGAAACAGCCTTTCAGTAAACACCCTCCCGGAAGACTGGTGTGCCTGCAAAACACACAGTAGAGCAGAGGACCTTAGGCAATAAACTCTTTGGTGAACTCTTCAACATATAATTGAGCAATCAGCAAAATGCATACAGTAAAGGAATAAAAATAAAACTGGAATGGTTTCAAGGAAATAAGTTTATACATTAAATTGATTTTATTCTTCCATAATGTTTACAATGCATAAAACCTTTAGAACACAAAACATAGATTAAAATACTGAAAAGTTAAAAATTTACCCTGTTGTGAAATCTCTAATGAAAGATTTTTTAAGTTTGTGCCTCCTGACAACACTACAAATCTTTCAACCTTCAAATATTCACTCCTTTTACACATAACTCACTAACATTTAAACTCCTTGAAAAGAACAAATAAACAAAAACCTGACAAGACTGCATTATTTAATGCATGTCATACTTACTGGTATTTTAAATTCTCAGTATCTGTAGTTTTTTATAGTATGCTCAATAAACTGGTCAAACACAGCTCAGCACAATTCCAGCTGACTCTTTTGTTAGAACACATGGCTTTTCCTTTCTAGATAAATCTGGATTCTTTATGAAAATTCCTTAAAACTTACTTTGAAAACTTAAGTATTTTAACTGCCTTTTTTTTTTTTTTTATATTCACTGAAACATTTACTCCTGATGTATGGTAACAGATTCTTTCTTCATTTGCCTGAATTCTCACACAAACTGAATTTTTGCCTGCTGTCTGAAACTAGATGTCCATATTATGTGGTTTTCTTTTGATTATATGCATATGATATTTAATGCATCTCCAGGTCAACATTCTAAGAACTAATTAAGATATAGTATACAACAGTGAGATATACTTACATGTAAACAAATTACAACATACAAACATCTCACTGTCATCATAGAACAGAATCATAGAATGGTTTGCGTTGGAAGGGACATTAAGGATTATCTAGTTCCAACCCCCCTGCCATGTGCAGAGACACCTTCCACTAGACCAGGTTGCTCAAAGCCTCGTCCAACCTGGCCTTGAACACTGCCAGGGAGGGGGCATCCACAACCTCTCTGGGCAACCTGTTCCAGTGTCTCACCAACCTCACAGTAAAGAATTTCTTCCTTCTATCCAATCTAAATCTACCCTCTTTCCATTTAAAACTGCCTTCCCTCATCCTACCACTACACTCCCTAATAAAGAGTCCCTCCCCATCTTTCCTGGAGCCCCCTTTAAGTACTGGAAGGCTGCTATAAGGTCTCCCCGGAGCCTTCTCTTCTCCAGGCTGAACCACCCCAACTCTCTCAGCCTGTCCTCATAAGGGAGCTGCTCCAGCCCCCTGATCATCTTCGTGGCCTCCTCTGGACCTGCTCCAACACGTCCCTGTCCTTCTTGTGCTGGGGTCCCAGAGCTGAACACAATACTCCAGGTGAGGTCTCATGAGAGCGGAGTAGAGAGGGAGAATCACCTCCCTTGACCTGCTGGCCACACTTCTCTTGACACAGCCCAGGATACAGTTGGTCTTCTGGGCTGCGAGTGCACATTGCTGGCTCATAGACACTCATATGTCTCAATATATTAAATTCATTCTCACTATTACTCTTCATAGCCATTAGATGTTAGATTTTTCTTTCCTTTTTCTGCATACAAGTTTGGCCTCCTGCCTCCTCTCATCACCATTAAAGACACATACATACACTACTTCCTCAGACCCAAACTCCATATTATTACACAATCTGTGCTTACCCATCCATACCCAAAAAGTCCTTGTATTTTATGCATCAGCAAACACTGAGCTGCCTCACACCAGCCAGCACCCCAGAACCTGTGCTGAACTTCTCTGATGAGCTTTGATCCTGTACCTATTTTGTTCCTCATCCTCTGGGCTCAAAGTCCTCCTGTCAGTTAGTAAGACAAAAAGAGAGCAGACAAAAGATTTTTCATGGTAATTCCTGAGTCACTTTAACTACCCATATCACACCCTGTGGACTCCAAATCCCTGTCTAGGATAATCTGGTCTTCTCCTCTCTTTACTGGAAGGGAGGCTGAGTTCTACAGCAGGGACAACTGGGTTCTTAAACATAGTTTATGAGGCACTGGGTTGAGGCCCATAGTACAGCTTTCAATAGCAATATATTTGTGCAGAATTTGTCTGAATTAGAAAGTTTTCACAATTAGAAAGTCACTGTTTAATTGTGTAACACGGTTAGGAATTTATTATATACAACCTTTAGAAATTCTGCAGGTATCTAGACTACTATTTTCTGCATACTAATAAAGTTTGCTTTAAGAAAGTGCACTAGTGATATCTGTCTCCATTCAAGGTTTTTCAAAATAATGAACTCCTCTGAATTTATATTTTTTTCTTGGAAAACTGGGAGATAAGTGGTGTAGGCTGGCTACAGATATATGTCTCCGCTGATACAATTTATTCTATTACAGTCCAACTCATCTTGTCACATTGCACCAATATCTCTGATTTTTGCAGCACATGCCTGGCTCTTTCTCAGACATTAGCACACTTCATATGCCAGCAAATTTTATAACTGACTGAAAGGTGAATAGTATATATTTGACATATACAAAATATATGTTAACACATTTACATTTCATTACACATGCGTGGTGCTTGACATGCATTTTATTTAATCAAAATCCACAATTTTTTTTTTTTTTTTTAAATTTTTTCAGTATTTTGTCAGGGTTATTTCCTTCATTATGTTCACAGTATTAGTAGTAGCATCAGCTGCTAGCCAGCAGATCGAATACTAACAGAATCTTTTCCCACTGATGTGTATTTGGTAAAGATTATAGCCTTATAATACATTTTTAAACTTTTAATTTTTTAAAAAAGTCTTATGTAAATATTCTCAAAAAAGACCCCCTTTATTATTACAAAGATTATTATTAGGTAAGATCTTACAGTAACAGTCATCACCCTCACAATGATTAGGTTCCACTGTGATTAGTTTAAACTTATTGTACTATGAAATTAAATAAAGCTATATTTTAAGTGCCTGTATGAAGGAGGAAATTTTCTTCTAAGATTATAAATGGTGATATCTTTTACCAATTATCCGCTCAGACCCACAGTCGATGACCCTTAAGCCCAAGATTTTCTATTCACTGTATGTTAAAATAAAATTTATGCATTTTACAGTTCTTGTACTGTAAGATGTTAAAAGCAGCAATCAAGATTGGAGTCCCATTGTTAGATACTGTATAAACCCATTAACTGGGATTCCACGTAGCTAAGTTTAAAGCTTACAAACCTATTCTAAACCCATTACTATCGAAGGAGACACATACAAATGAATTATCATTCATTGCACCTATCTTAGCAACCTATTTTATGCAAAATAATTTTACATATCAGAAGTAAGAGGTAGGCATGTGATTTTTAGAAGCAACTCTCAGTAGGACAGGTAATTGGAAGAGGAAATTTTAACTCCTCAGTCAATGGTTGTGACAGGAACAGGGTAGCTTACACACATTCTACCAAAATCTTAGAATGTATTTTTTGTTGCACAGAAGAAATTAGGAAGGGAGCACAACACTGTTCATTTAATTCTGCCTTGTAAGGAGCAACTCATGGTAAAATTGAAATGAAATGTGCATTTATGAAAGTAATCAAAAAAACAACACAACATGCTTTAAAGATGGGGGGAAAGCATCACTTTTTTATGAAAGTGGAAACAAAAGTGTAGAAAAAAGAATAATTACAAAGGAATAGCACAAATTTATAGATTTAAAATTAATAAAGGTAAGGAATGAAATTAGTTGAAAGAGGAAAGGAGCTTAAAAGGTAAAACCAAACAGTTCAATAGAAAAAATGTGAAAAGAAAGCAAAGTGTACTTCAGTTACTTAACAGTCATTATATTTACATAGGAAAAAAAAAACTATGAATTTTTTGTCATAGGGCAGAGAGGAGGCTGAAGGGCTCAATACCTTATTCGCATCAGCATTCACAAAAAATAATTCATAACCAAAACCTTAATTAAAGGAATTTTAATGATTGGCTAGGGTGGTAAACCAGAATAAAGAGAGAACATGTTATACAAGATACAGACTCTGGATGTATGCAAGAAGGTAAAGTAGAATGAAGTTCCCTTAGACGTACTAAGACAGTCCATGAAACAATATTGATTATCTTCATGAACTCATGCAGGGCAGAAGGTATCTCAGAAGCCTAGGAAAAGTGAGCACAACACCTATGTTTATATCAGATAAAAAGGAGGATCCAGCAATTATTAAGCAGTTGGTCTAATTTCTGCAGCCAAAACTATGCCCGAGGAAATTATGCTAGATTCATTTTGAAACCATCTATACAATGATGAAATTACAAACATCCAGCCAGGATTTTAAATGATAAATTGTGTTAAATTGATCCAACTTTTTTTTTTTTTTTTGATAAAATACCTGATCTGCCAGACATTGGAGAAACAATAGAAGGGTTATACCTTCATTTTACTGAGGCTTTTGATGCAATCCCAAAAACAGTCTCATAATTATCAGCTAGGAAATACACTCTACATCAATGATGTCTGATTGGCAGCCCACAAGACAGATGCATCCATTCATCAGCACTGTTTCTAAGGAACATGTGACTTTTAGGTCTTGGGTGGGATACTTGCAGACTTGAAAATAAATCTGCCACATGTGTAACAAGAATGTGGCAGTGATGATTCTTAACTTGGTGCTTTACAAGGGTAGGGAGAGGTCACAGTTTATCACAGCATGCTATATCATGCCACATACCCTTTTCTAGATTCTGTGAGGTGCAAGAAAAATGGGCCTCCATGGGATTACTAACCCTTCCAGATCACCAAAAACCATAGTTTATATTCTCTGGGGTGGTTCTGCAGAATTTAGCCTCCACTGGAGAAGCTTAGTGCCAACTTGATGATCACTAAATTGCAGGGAGACCCAGAGATATTGTGCAGTTGAATAGAGCTCGCTAATGCATTCTATAGTATCTGGATTATCTGTTTTTCAGTATCTTTAATATTTCAGCTAATAAAAAGTACTCTTTAGAGTTATGCTCATCCCACAGAAAAATTGGATGGATAAAAGACTCTTAAGTGCAAGTTTAGTTCTCCTTAGCATTTTTAATATGGAAACAGGAGATGGAATAGAGTACTCTAATGACTGAGGAAACAAAATTGTGATGGGTTGTAAATACTTTGAGGAAAAGTATCAGAATTTTAAATTATTCTATTACATTTTAAAGATAGTCTAAAAAACACCACCATGAGATTGGCTGAAGATGTGCAAAGTACTGTCTTGTCATGGTTTAAACCCGGCCAGCAGCCAAACACCACGCAGCTGCTCATTCACCCTCCCTGCCTGAAGGATGGAGAAGAGAATTGGAGGGGTAAAGGCACACTCATAGGTTGAGATAAAAACAGTTTAATGACCAAACTAGAATAAAACAATACAATAATAGAAAGTACAAACGGGTAACGCACAATGTGATTGCTCACCACCCACCAACTGATACCCAGCCTGATCCTGGCTAGTGATCCCGAAATACCAAGATCCCTCAATCACAATCCCGAAAGTGAGGGAGAACCCCATCCTTCCTGGCTGGCCCTCCTTTATATACTGAGCATGACATTATATGATATATTTCATTGCCCAGTTTGGGTCCATTGCCCTGACCCTACTCCCTCCCAGCTTCTTGTACACCTGCGCACAGGCATGACATGGAGAGCTGGAAAGTCCTTGATCTCTTAGCAACAACTGAAAACATCAGTGCATTATCAGCATTCTTCTCATACCAAATCCCATACTGAATCCAAAAAACAGCACTATACTAGCTACTAAGAAGAAAAATTAACTCTAGCCCAGCCAAAACCAGGACATGTCTTTAGGAAGGAGTAACCAAATAACATTTCTGCAACCATTTTGCAGTAAGGATTTTGGCAATTACCTCTGATCACAAACAAAATATGAGATACTGTTTATGAAAAAAAAAAAGACAAGTCTATTTGAGAGATGTAATACAGATGTGTATTAAGAGATGTGTTGCATATGAAAGATGAGGGAAATGAACAGTTCATTTGTTCTTCTATCAGTTGATGAAATCCCACCCGGAGTATCACATCAAACTTAAGAAAAATGATAAATCTATGGGAGAGAATCCAGGAAAGAGCAAACAAGTGATACAAGGTTTCAAAACCAGATGTAGATCTCATTGCAGGTAAAACAATGCTTCTGGGAGAGGAAAATAAAAAACAACAAACCTGTCCTAATTTTATGCACACAGGGTTGGGCTCTGATCTAACTGTTACCACACAGTAAAGGTATAATTAGAAAAAGTATTTCTAGTTTGAACAAGGTCAGCTCAATGTCTATTAGCAGTCAAATCCAACATCACTCATTGTAAGGAATAGAAGAGAAAAACCAGAAATACTCATTCTATTATAGAAAACTGTGGTGTATCTCCTCTTGAATACTGCATGCAGTTTTAATATATATGCCTAATATGACAGATCTTGATAGATTGAAAATGATACAGTAAAAATGAAAAAGGTTTAGAGAAAAGCAATACATTTGTTAAGCAGACTTGGATTATTCAGCCTGGGAAAGAGATAATTAGGCAGAAGAGAGTGATGAAGAACTAAAAAAAATGTGTACAGCACAGAGAAGGTAAACAGGCAACTACTTTTCCAATAGACAATGTAAAGAACATCAGATAAAAAGTTCAAAAATGTCTTTTTAAATAGTGCACAGGGAAGCTTCAGAACTGTTTGAACAGTGTGTTGTGGATGCTACAAGTTTCAAAGGGTTTGAAAAGCGATCAAATTTATGGAAGAAAAATCTAGTGAAAAGTTTATTCAAAGACATCATCAGCCTCAAGACACTGCTGAAAGCTAGAAGAATATTCTGGAGAAGTGTCCCTATGCACCTGCCATCTCTTCAGATTCCCCTCTGACATGGTAAGGTAAACCTGTGATAAATAAGATCTGTCAGGAAAAATAGAAGGACCTTAGCTTTTTTAGTCTGGACTAAGTGCAAGAAGCAGCACATAAAAACTGCAGCACCGTATGAAGATCTTTAGAAGAAACAATGATCAATTTTTTCAATAACTTTAGAAGGAAAATAATTGTTTAATTTTCACTAACATAATTTACTATTATGAATTATTATGAAAAATATTCTGGCTACATAGGTAGCAAAGCACTGTAATAGTCTTTCTAGGGAAGTTGTAGTATAGCTTTCAGCAAGGTTTGGAAGAATAAGACAGGCAAACATCTGTTAGAATATAGTTGATCTTTCTTTGCAGGAAATCTGATTAGACCATTCTTCCAGATTCATTTCTATTTTATAACTACAATTTCCATCAGAGTAGATGAAAAAATTAAAGATGTATTTCAATAAAAGGTGTCCCTTGACTAAAAAACACTTCAAAGTTAATTAAATTAATTAAGTAAAGGTTGAGACAACACATATTGTTCTTCATTCTTTCAAAGGATGTGATGAACAGAACTAAAGGTTTTATAAGAAAAATGTTCTTGCACATTTTTATCATTTAAAATCTATTATATAGGAAGATAAAGGAAGCCGGAGTGATGGAAAATTAAATATGAGCATAGTACTGATCCTCTGTGGATGAGAATTAGCAGAAGGTCACCTCTCAAATAAAGAAAGAATGAGCCTATATATAAACTTCTCTTATCTTGTACAATGTAAGTTTTGTGGATGAATACAGCATACTTCAGACTCCAGAACTACCCAGGTAGTGTTTTTCAGTTGAAAAGAACTCCAAACAACACCAAAAAATTAAACGAGAAAGGATTTTTCTGCATTAATCAAATCTAAATTTTTAATGAGATAAAATGAAGAAATACCAGTTTTGCTCATCAAGATGCTAAGCTCAAAATCCTCCATTTTATTTAGAATAAAGCTTCAAAACAGGAGGCAATGTGAGATCCCCCCAGAAGAAGCCTTGTCCTCTTTTCAGAGTGGGAATAGATGCACTTCCAACAACTTCCTCCTGTCACCTGTTATCATAAGGTTTGTCCATTAACTGAATCCCTCTTTATTTTCCCTCTTAATCTCACTTTGTCTTCTCTGTACGGAGTGGGATGAGGGATAAAGATTTGACTTCCTCTGGTGACTGCTGCTGTAGCAGACTAGTGAAGCATGATGCCAGGGTATGTTAAATCACTATTTTTTTTCCTGTTTGTCCTTGGATAACTGTTTTCAAAAAGGATGCAATGCAAAGGAGAAAAATGTACAAAATTAACTTTTACTAACAGTAATTCTCTTTCTCATCATCACTGGGTTGGTCTTAAGAGTTTCTAAATCACTAACTTAAAGGTAGAAATTGGTGAAAGCTAAAACACATGCACACACAAAAAGGTAACTGAGTAGATCAACCTGTACACCAGTGAAATCTAGGTCAGGCTTAATAACCTTCAAATTGCTGCTGACACAATGAATATTAAGCTAGTCAACCATGAGAGAGGCATTCATGAAGTCAAACCAATTTAGGTTTTTTAGAAGAAAATTAATTACAATATACTGATGTTTATGTGATTTTTCCCTGTACAGATGTGTTTTACTGTTTCAGCAAACTCGTCACAGATGATTAACAGTGGATCTCTAGCAGCAATATTTGTAAATACTAAAATAATCTATCAAGAAGGTTTAAGTTAGGTATTTTTTCCAGCACAGCTTTTACCAAAAGATGGGGAAAGAAGGAATGAAAGGAAGATAATTGCTTTCCCTCTAAAACGTAATTGGAAGAAGAGTTCTAGGAATTTGAGAGTTAAAGAGAATTATCTTCTGAAAGTACTTTGAGTAAAATTTCACACAGAAAACAGTAACCAAAAAAAGGTCTTGGTTAACCATTTTCTAAATTCAATACATTTTAATCATCCTTCCTTTGTCCCATGAAGACAATATATTTATTTTCTGGAACATATATGTGTGTATACAATACTGCATTATTAAAAAAAAAAAGATAAAATGTAGCACTAAGCATTGAACTTGTTCTGGGAGAACTGGCTTGATATTCTGTGGTTTACACAGTTCAGTCATAATCATGTTATGAAATTTGTTGGAAAAGGATGCAGAAATATGATGACTAATCTTTTCTATGCTGGTGCCTTGTATAATACAATAAATATTCAACAAAATAATACCTGATAAAAAGTTAACATTGCTTCCAATGGTAATTACTTAAACTCACATACCTGAGCCTTTGGGGGGGGTGGGGGGGGTGGGGGGGGCAGCCCACTCCCCTAACACATCCCACTCTGGGAGGTCTGCTTAACATTTCACACCCAACGGACTGTGCCCAGTCCTTGAAACTGATAATTTTTGTAGAGATTTCATAGAATTGTTCATTCTCACAGGATACTGTGGCAGCTCCACAAATATTACTCTGATTATGGGGATGGGCAACCTGCTGTAGCTGGCCCTGCTTGGGCAGGGAAGCTGGACTAGACGATCTTCAGAGGACCTTTCCAACCCCACCCATCATTGTAATTCTGTGATAATCCAGTTCTATGAGCTCATGCATGAAGAGATATATTTAAAATACTCTGATTTGAAAAACTGTCCCAATCTCTGCTTCCCTTAAAGACCAGACAGAAGACATGCTATTGTTCTAACCATATTTCCTTCTCTCCTCCCCTAGGAATTTTAGGAAAAGAAATTATATTAAACAAAACAAAACCAACAAAAAATCCACTGTCCAAAATGGATTAAAGCCTCATTAAGCAGCAACCAGGACTAATGTTTTCAGTCAGTATGATTTATGAATTTTGTTTGCTTTGTGCTGTACACCAGCAAACAAAAAGACCTGCTCTGGAACCATTTCTGGGGGAAAAAAATGTACGCAGAACGAGTTCAAATTTAAGACTCTCAGGCTGCATTTAACAACAAAACTATGTAAAAATATTAGTTAATTTTCATTGCATCTTAATTGAAATAGTATGATGTAATTATTCATACTTACTGAAGTGTGTATGTTCTGCCCAACATTATCTTCACTAGTTTTTGATGTTTTGCCAGAGTGATAAATTTGAAAGCCAAGAATTTTCAGAAAGCTTGTTAACTAAGCAAGTGGTTTCATAAAAAAGTCTGGATTTTACATACAGTAACCTGCATCAGCTCTATCTGGTGTCTACTATTCCAGCACTGCCTGTGAAAATGCTAGCTCTTTAAATATTTTTACGCTTTCTATATAGGAGGTGTTCTTATGTCATCCACAGACCAATTTTACAATCAAAATGTTGTCCTCAGCTTCTCTCCTAAATGGAATGCTAAAATAAACACAATGTTAAATGAATACTTGTCTTCATTTTAAAACAATAAAAATGCCACCTACTGTACAAGGAATCAATACTGTGAATCTTAATAGAAATAATTCACAAATGCGCATATGCAGTATCTTAGAATTGTATACTTCAACTTGCATACCACAAGTATCTTCTGTTAATGTGAACATAAGTAGTATTCTCTTTTGGAAGATGGATAAAAGAAATGGCTATCAAAAGAGATATTTGTTACTGAGACTCAAATTTATCTGGCCATTAATATACAAAAATTCTGCTTTAAAAAAATCCCTGAAGCTACCTTTAACTCTGATAGTGCTGATAATTCTGATATTCTTTACCAGAAATATGGTCCTCATGTCTTATAAGCCAACAATTAAATACAAAAAGAATGGTATTGTTATCATCTCATGCTAAATGTATCTAGTCATTTGAAAAAGGTCTAAGAAACTGGTGACATGATTCATATACATATGCTGGTGATATGATTCATCACATTCTACCTTTTGCAATTAGACTGGATCTACATTATTTCTGAGAAATAATTGTCTATCCCCTTCCTTAAAAACCTTTAAGTAGTACCATTATGGGGACGTTAAACTTCTTTCTATAAACAATTACCTTGAAAGATTGTATGAGGTTGGAACCAGATTTAAAGAGGTAGCTCTTCCAGTAATTACAAAGTGACTAACTAAATAGATGCTAGGCATTATACAAGGAAACACAGCTTCAGTTCTGTAGTTTATAGTGAGAAAACTTTTTTTTTTTAAGAAATGCTGCAATAATGAACAGATCTTCCATACAGCATTTGATGAACAGGTTTTCTGTGAAGTAGAAGAATGACCTTAAATTAATACAAAGATTTTATTTTTTGCATATGTAAACATCATGATTATATCTCTAATTAGGCATGCAACCATGCTTTTAAACTATAACAGGTGATACCTAACAGCAAGAGAATAGTTGCATACTTAAATAACAGCCTAGAGAAAACTGGATGAGCCAGAGGCACCAGCATCTATTTAAATATGCTATGCCATTTTCAACATAATTAGTTATCTAACTGCAAACCCAAACCTAGTCAATGCATTTGCACATGTAATTAATTACAGATTGTTTAAAAGTACTTCATTTGTAGTGCTTTATTCTTCATTTCCTGCAAATCACATTACCAAAGGATAGATTTGATTTTCAAAAACAACAGAGACAAATACATAAAATGAAGAAAGGCATTAAATAAAAGAAAGAACTACAGGGTAATATACCATTAGTGCTATCTAGAATTTCAGAAACACAGCTTTTTTTTTTTCCCCTGAAACTATTTGTACTATTTCAAGATGCAATGTATCTAAATTCTAACAGTTATGTGTTAAAAGACTCTTTAAGCTTTCTATATAAACAAAGCATCAATTTTACAGGTCAGATTCATGCTGTAAACTTCATGCAGGCAGGTAATTGTGACCTTATAAAGCCCTTATTTACTAGTATTTGTTATTTGTGTCACACTAGCATGTAGAATCTCTACCAGCAGATCTGGAATTATTATGACAGTTTTTCTATCATTAAGTCCCAAGAAGTTTACGATCAAATATAAAAATTGCACTGGATGCAAATCAGTATACAGGCGTACTAAGAAACAAGGAGATCACCACAAAGAGCAATACAAAAGCATCTTCTGTAAAGTTGCAAATATTATAGAGTGCCACAAGCGGCTAAGCAAATGGATTTACAGAGGTTTACCTTTTTTCTTTTTTCTGTGGGAAACATTAAAGAAACTAGACAGTATTTATGTGAATTATTAGTCAGAGGAAGTTCTTCCTCAGACTGAGAAGAGGCAGAAGCCAAGTTCTGTGTACTACACGACAATGCAGAAAATAATAAAGGACTGAAAACAAAGAAAGAACTGAGTCTTGAGAATGATGATTTGCTATTGCTTCTGCTACAGGCATTGCCCAAAAGATGTAATACAGTGGTTGTGGAGATGCTCCACACTGTGACAGATCTCCAGAGTCTCTTCCAAAGAAGAGCAGAAAAATTACATCTGCACCTATTATTTTTAGTGAGTTGTGGAAATGTATCAGGTTTTCAGTCCCTCATACTATCATTGTTGTTGAGCTTTTCCATTTTCACAAGGATAAAATTACAAGTACTGTTCCTGGGAGCAGAGAAGAAACTGTTTGCAACAGGACTGAGACAACAACAGCACAGGCTTTTAACATAGATTTTACTGACTGGATATAGTACTTTCTTAAATTTTTGTGTCTCAGAATAGCCTGTGTCAGTGTAATGTGTGTCATCATTTCTAAGATAGCTGGGCCATAATTTCTGAAAGCCAAAAGTGAGATTTTTTTCAAACCTGTACTGACATGTCTTGACCAAATAACCTATGAACGCTTGGCCAGTGAAACCTCTCATTCAGGTACCTATTCAATAAGTGTCATTCAGAAATTCCAGTGCTCACTGTAATACAGAAATCTGATCCAAAATTCACTCAACACAATGGAAATATTTCCAAGGATGTAAGTGATTTCAGATCAGTTTTTGGTTAATATATATATTAACAGCACTGAGAGATATCCTTAGAAATGTTACACTCCTCAGCTTCCTGTGATCTGTGCATAAACACGTTTTTAACTTTGCAGATTCTTTTCAGATAATATACTGATGACAAAGGCACTGAACAGCTCAAAAGAGTTTTCTTAGGCATTTTGTTTTCTAGAAGCAACAAATAAAAGGAAGAGTTAATTATTTCTTTTCTGAAATGAGTAGAAATCGTCTTCTGCAAAACTAAACAGCTTATTTGCTTTCATAACTTTGTGGATCAGAGTACTTGCTATAAAAAATCCTGATTGGGTGATCAGAAGTCCACTGAAGGTTTTAAAATTAAAAAAGAAAAAAAGAACAAACTATATCACATGTTCATTGCAAATCAGTGTGACTGTTACTATTAAAAAAGCTTGGATAAAATTACAAAACAGAAGGTTATTAATTTTCTATCAGCCAATGTTCTCAGGAATTCTTATTAGCTTTAATGCACATTAAATATTGCAACTTAACAATAATTTCCTGGTATTTATGTCTATATACATTTGGCCTACAATTTTTGGTGATGGGTCCCATTCTTCCTTTTGATAGTCTGATTGTCTGGGTTGCAGCACAGCCAGACAGTTTTATGACAATGCAGTTCTTAACTGGATTTTGTGTGTCTGAAAGCATCGGGTTTTAAACTTACCCAGGGCCTTGATCTGCTGTAGGAAATAATGGGATTCTAATGGGATTCTGATATTATGCTAATGTGAGTACAGTTTGGTGACTCATGTAGTCAAGACTTAAAGAAACTTTAAAAACAACTTAAAACTTTAAAAATAAATTAAAAGTAACTGATGGTGATTTGGTCAGAAATTGAGACTCATTTTGTTTTAAATATCCAAAGATGAGTATAATCAGCACACAGCTGAGATGGAGTGGAGATACATTTGTGTGAAACTGGAACTCCATTCTGGTTTGCAAACATGATTTCTTTTGTGAAGCTCCAATTTGAACCACAGATTTTATTTTGGAATTCAAGATTCACGTTGTATTGCGTCTTCCATTGGGGACTAGCACTTCATTCAGTAATAAGAACTTTATACCTAACTTAATTACAGTATCTGAAAAGCTGACAGGGAATAAACATGACTAATGATTCTGATTATCTCTCAACTGCTGACCTATCCAACAATCCCTCTGCACAGAACCTTGCAGGGTGATCACAATTGATGATGTTTACAAGTCTGACATTAGAAATAACTATTGTAGCAAATCACACTTCTATCTGTGCAATACTTTAAAATTGAGGTATAAACTGAAAATAAAATAACTACATTCAATTTAATCTGAATTGAAGAGGCAACTTCTGGCAAATTTCTCATTTTCAAAGTGAAACATTTCATTCTTTCTGCAGATCTACAGGGATACAAATCCTGTTTTCAGAGATGTCCCATTCATGACAGTATCTTTGTCATATAACTTTAACAAATAAAGCCCAACAAGAGAGAAAGTAAAACAATTTAAGTTGTTCAACTTAATCTGTTTTCAAATTTGCATTTATTGCCAGCCACTGTGACTGTCAGATGGAGAGTTTCAGGTACTTGAAAATACCAGTTTAACAATCTTTCCTTGTTTTAAGAGACATGAAGTTTATTCCTCCAATCTGGTTTTATTTAATCTAAGCAGAATTTGTCTCCAGTGAGTAACGGATGTTTTCAATTTCTTGTAATTAATGTCAGTGTGTTTAAGCATATATTATACACTTAATTTATATTTAGACTGAAAGCTTCAGTTGCCTGTAAAGTGACAGAATCTAGGTTCAAGTAGCTAAATCATGATTAATTTCAATCAATTTTTCAGTTGTTCCCAGCAGACCGACCTTATAACTCTTGATTATTGACAAATTTGGTAGGGTTTTTTTCTCAGTCATGTATACATCAGATATACAATTTTATAAAAATACAATTATACAAGTAGATATATGTATTCTCTATCCAAATTGAAAATCCATTCACACTATATAAAGTATTTAAGAAGGGCTTATAAATTTAGCAGAAATAGTGCCTTATCACTTTCCATCCTTACCGTAGGCTGCCACAGCCAGTGCTCTATACACATTTCTTCTCTAGAACAAACCAGCTGTCCCAGCAATCATATGTTAAATAATGTCTACAAGACAATTACACTGGAAGCTGGTCACACACCTTAACATCAGGGATACTCTTCTATGACTGACCATTCTTCAAATATCAACTAGTGAATATACTTGGGAGACAAGGAATGATTCAAATACAAACAGTTTTCACTCATTGCTGTTGAAGGTATACTTCTTATCCTCCAAAGATGTACACCATCCTTAAGCTAACTTCACATAAAAAAGGACAATTTCTATACAGTAAATGACTCAGATTTAAGTCCCAAAATGTTGCTGGATGTTTGCCAAAACTTCAGCATTATATTTTTAAATGCTTCTCCTGAACCATCTAATTTGTTATGAAGAGTGACTTGTGTGCCTACACGTAAGTGACTGGTGTTATTTTAGGTAGTATACTGAGACATCCTCATGACAAGGGCAGCTATAACACAATGTTCAAGACAATTGCGCCTTACTGAAACTGCAGCTTGTAAGACCGGACAGGATAACTAGGACACCTAAAATGCCACTAGACAGGTGTGTTTAAGCAACTGAATCCCACCTATAAAGCCTGTAAAACTTAGTTTTCCTTTGGAAATTAAAAGTTATACAGAAAGACTTTTTAATTCATCACTCAACTTTCAATGGTTTATTATAGAAGACCTTGGATTCAAAAATTTCAAATACTAATTACATGATTTTCCTTCAGCACTAAATATACAACATGGAAAGTGCTCATGGCAGGAAACACTTCAACACCTAAAGAAGTAGCCACTAAGATAAGGACAAAAAAATGCCCTTCAGGAACGTATGCTAATCTCTTGTCCTTGTCCTGGCAACAAGTCAACATCTAACAGTTAACTTCAGCAGAACAGATTTGAGAAGCTAAAAGATGAAACTTGCTAGAAACTTTTTAAACTCTGGTAAGAGATAACTGTGGGCCAAAGAGAAGATGTCCAACATATCTTGGCATGTTCAAAATTATCTTTACATGCTTGTGTAGGGATAGTATATATAGATCTGTAAATATTTTTAAAAGACTCCTCTAAATCTGTTATGTACATCAAAGGATACACAGGACCAGAACACAATTATCTATGCAGAGGCTCTTACAGACTGACTTTAGTACTGGTACAAAGATGTACAGAGGATACATGAGGACAGGGAAGTGAGGGCAGGGGCAGAAGAACAGAAACATAATTTCCTAAAATGTTCCCTAAAAATTAAAAGAAAAGAAAGGGTTTACAGGATGAGTTACACTACACTCTCTGATTACCTGTTACAGATATTTCTATTGTAAATGGTCAGTTCTGTCCATGCAGAATTTAAGTCTTCTCATTAAATGAGTCTCAAATTGCCTACATGATGGTCTGGCTTTTCTTTTTTATCATCATCATAAAAATTCACATTATCCACATAGAAATGAAAGGTATAGATGTTTCCCTGTGCTTAAGGTTTGTAACATTAATGTTTTTCCTTTTACAGTCCTGTAACCTTTCACTTGTAGCACTGAAGTCTGCTTTTGACTATGTAGTCTTTCACTGACGCACTCCAAGTCTGCTGTGGCAATACTTTTACCTTGTACCGCCAAATGCTCTTGTCCTCATGGCCTTGTCTCATCGAATTGTAAGACCTTGCTATGTCTCTGATGTTAGGTTTCTTGTGGGAACAGATTATGACTGACATTTAAGTCACCCTTTCTTGTTCCACTCCTCTTTCACCGCTCACTTCATAGCTTTTGGTTTATAACTTTATGGACAAGAATATGTAGAGCTTAGTAGATAACATTAGTAACTAATTTTTGTTTTAAATAGCTCAGAAGCAACATCCAGAAATACACATGCACATAGCTTCACAACCAGTTAAATGAGTGCAATATGTGCACCTGATCAGTGTGCTGCAGTCAGCACCATCAGCGCTAATGTGTAAGACAAACCTGCTGGGATACCAAGCTGGTCTTGCTGTAACTGTATAGTCACTGTGGGAAGTATTCAGGGGAATATCTGTGGCACTGGAGAAAATGATGGGAAGAGGAGTCTTGCCTGGAGATATCCCAATCTCTTCCTTTCCAGCTTGCCATTGGTGTAGTTTTCTCTTCTTTCTTGTCTCACTCTTCTTTTAATTTCCCTTTTTTTTAATTTTCAAGTAAAGTTATGGTACATGTACTCTTAATGGAAAAGATACGGATCTCACAGGTAAGCCTGTGTGCTCAGCCTTTGAGAAACTCAGAGAATACTCAAGATTTTAAGAATCCTTCTACAAAAATCAGTAGACACATATGTAGCATTCCTGATATATCCGCTATTTTTGCCCGTGTTTGGGTAGTCTCAAGCATGAATGACAGAAAGAGGATGCTACTAATTATAACAGTGAAACAGTTTAAGTCTGTGGCCCAGTCAGAAGGAAAGTAATTATGAAAAATTTTATATTAACTATACTTTCACATTCTCTGGGGAAAAAAAAAAAAAAAGGAGTATTTGAGTTGACAGAGGGAAAGAGTTTGGTTAAGAAGTCTTCAGGCATTTGGTAATACTTTAAAAATTGACCCAAATTTTCAGATTCTGTGTGGCAGAGAACATATCTAAAGCTGATCTAACTGACCTTGTTCAAACATCATCAATATTTCCCAGCAGAATATAACAAGAATTAGGGATGTCTCGGTAATCCGTCAGGAAAATAAAGCTTTCCTTAGAGAAATACAGAAAGTCAACCACAGAAGTGACTTCCTAACAGGTTTATCAGATCTCTCAAATAATTCAAAGTGTTCAAGATTTTTTAGATAAATAGTCTGAGGAAACACAGAAGCACAAAAACTACAGCCAAACATCAGAAAGTGCTTTCAACTTAACTATCTAAATCTGACAATGTAAAAACATGTAGTTGAATTTTGTCTTCATATGAAAGGAAATGTAGCAGTTTACTAACTGACGTTCATACACATGACAAAATTTAGCCCTCTTCTATCCCATGTGAGAGAGCTCTTGATAAGGACCAGCAAGCACTCCATATAAACCTCTGTCTCCTTTCAAAGAAACTAGAATTAACATCAGCTGAATAAAACTTACAGGAATGCAAAATATTCTGGTACCTAAAAGTTCCTTATGTTACTTCTGTCCTTTTCTTTTCATAGATTGTGCTCAAAGAGTTAATTGTGCTAAAATAAACATTAGCATAATGCCTAAGGGTACTTTTTTTTACCTGGCTATGGAGTGTTGGCAGCTTAGATGCTGAACCTAAACTGTAGAATAACTCATTAGAAAATATGCAATAGCTGTGGCAAGATTTACTACAAATATGCTTGAAGTGTTTTTAAAAATTAATATTATGTTGCTATGCTTGGCTTAATTAGCTTTCTTCTTCATTTACAAAGCGTATCTGTCTGGTTTATGAACTTAGCCTCTATTCCCCATTCTTGAAAACCTGTTTAATTAAAGTTTTAACTACTGCATAAGCCTTAGAAACAGTAGAATGATTTTTATTATTAGAAATCTAAATCCTTCTTTTAAATATGAACATACCTACATATACTATATTGGAAATATGACAAGACATGTTCCATAATACTCCTGAATAGACACACGATATTGCTACTTGTAATTTTACATGCATTTCCACTATGTTGCATGTAGGCAATTTTGTTGGGTTTTTTTTTTCCACAGAAAGTTGCACTAGCAGTGGAACTGTGATTAATCTAGCCAATCACCAAGTCAGTCCCCTGAAATCCATTAAGGTCACCTTTCTTTTTTAGGTACGTACCTATTTCTAATCTGTTCATTGATTTCGTCATCCATTATTCTAGTCTATCTCTTTTAGAGGTCCATCACTTATTAGACTCCCACCCCTACTAGTGGGGCACTATGCTTTGGTTTTCAATTATAGCAAATCCTATCACAATCTTTTTCAGTATTTATCACTTGCTCCCCTTCGTGCTATAATAAATGATTAAATACTAACTTATTTTTGCTATATATACAAACCTGAAACCTAGTCATTAGAAATGCTATCTGGGATATACCTGAGGTTCTAGAAATACATGACATACAGTTTATCATAATATATTTTTGGCTGCATATTAAAAAGCTAGTGGCATAATGGTCAGCGAGCAGAAATTATTTGTGCAATCACTGCCAACAGTAAAGCAGAAGATATTTTTGGCTCCCCTATGCACAGATGCTGGAGATCCCGCTTAATGACTTGTTACCCATTATACCCAAAATACACTACAGTTTCATCACACAATTTACTCCACAGAAGAAGAATGTCAACAGCAGTCAGTTCTATAATAATGAAAAAAGATAATAGTCATTTTCCCTCCTATTCTCATTTGAATCTCATAACCATTGGGGTGATCAATTTCAAAACCTTATTAGTTCTGCTACTGTGAACTATTCAGGCCCTCATTTCAAGATCGGTGCAGCGCAAAACTATGGAGGCAATCTTTCTAAATGAACAATTTACAATTAATATTTCTGACAACATATATGTGCAAGCTTTACATAATAGCAAACAATAATTTCAAATTTTTCAAATTAAAATACGGGCAATTATTGTGTATGGCTGACAAATAGTGTTAAAAATAAGCACTGGCACTAAAAAACTTTGTCAGCCTGTAAATCTAATGAAGAAAAGCAAGCAAATGGGAAACTTTACATTATTTTTCTAAATTAGGGAAAAAAAAGGTAAAGCATCATCAGTTCATTCTGTATAGAATTCTGTATTCATTACTCCACTCAATGGAAAAATATGAAATGTATACAATCCATTATAAATCTTTCAAGAGGTGACATTTTTTGTATTACATATGTTGCTATCCCAAAAAATGTTTTCTTTACATATGCTCTTATCCCAAAAAATGTTTTAAACAGATTTTTATTTAGACTAAATTGGCCTATTTCCCTTAACATTAACAGAGCTAAGATGGTTCATAGCAGCTGAGACTCTGATCCTATGAGAGTACATTCAGATGATCACAAATGGCAGTGTCAGTGCATTTTAAGAAGTTACTGTGCTTCAGCTGGAGTTGGTAAGCAGACATGTGGTCCCTGTCAGCTCATTGCAATGCCAAGTACATGGTGTGCACTTAAGCTGCCTTCAGCAGTTCCAAAAGGGAGCCCAGGTGAAAGCATTGGAAAGATGAGCATTTAGGAAGAACACTTTGGAGGCAAGCTATGCTCTTTTTTTTTTTTATAAACAGCATTGAAAGTGGCACAACTGCTGTTGTTTCCCTACACATGATTGGAGATGGAGATTAATCTTCTTCATTAGACTGGAGTAGTACCATGCACATGGTCAGCTTAAATGAATGATATGAGGGAACAGTATCTCCAGCTGTGGGGCATGTAAGGAAGGGGGGGGTGGGGGGGTGGAGAGAGAGGTTGGGCCAGAGAAAGAATGCGTAGAGACGGAAGGGGAGCAGAGAAAGGTAATACCTTTTAAAAACTACCAACTCGGTTCCTTGTAGTTATCTGACCATTACTTATTCAAAACAAAGTCTGCTTAATTCTTCCTTCAAAGGAGACAAAGGAATTCAGACAAAACAACAACAAAAAAGTCACTGTTTGGTTCTCTGAAGCCAGGATAATAATGCAGATAATGAAACAACCCCATACTGAGTCTAGTTCAAAGACAGTTTTCTACTCAGTATTGGTAGGTAGATACAACTCTTTCACTGTGTCACTGGTTGAGTTCAGCACCCTAAATATATTCAGGTAAGATAAAGGACTTTTGCACTGCTGTAAAATAAAATAACCAGTAAGATTTATTTACATTATTCAGAGTAGACTCTGTTTCTTTCAATTTGCAAACATGAAAATATCCCTGATCCTAATACTGTTCAAGCTAATAAAAATTGTCCTTTCGATTTACAGGAGGAAAGTGCATGAATTACCGGGTTCTGAACCTTATTTGCCTTCTAGTATACCTAAAGAAATCTGCTGCTGACAAATACATGAAATTATTGTTCATTTTCTGGGATGAGGAACACAAGGAATTCAGTTAATGGCTGTTCCACACACTTCTTATATGAGCATAAGCCTACAACAACATTTTTCATCCTGACTTCCTCTTCTATAAAATGGGTTTAATACTATTTCTTTCCTCCTACTCCCATCTTTGTTCTTATCATACTGAGCTTTTAACGCAATACATACAGATGAGCATTAGTTGAAATGGAGCTCAACTTCTATCCAGAAACTACTTAAGCAGACATCTAAACATTGAGAAGATGAAGTCCTAAACTGCTCAGAACAAAGACCATTTTTACTAAACACAACCTCTGTTCTGTTGCCTGTCTTGATTTCAATGCCAACTTTCAGACCACCAATGACATTTGTATCCATAGCTTAGAAAGCAAAAAGGAAATAAATTGTGAAAATTAATACAATTAAACTATTTTATTTACTATTGGATTTTTTAAATGTTAGTGTCTTTTAATCACTTGCTGCTCACTTTTTTAAAAATCTTCATAAAGACAACCTATTGAGATGTTTATACTTGTATGCATGTCTTTTCTAACCATTTGATGTCTTGGCAGCAAATCAACTTTCAGTAAAACAGAAATCAAAAGTGTTTCTTTAAAGAAAAATACCTACAAAAGACATGCTCTCTTAAACAAGATGAATACATTGCATTTGTTTAGGCCTCTTACAAAAGTAATTCCTCTAAATGTGACGCAACACATTTGAAAATTATTATTCGATATCATACAATCATAGGATAGTTCAGGTCCGAAGGGCTCTCAGGAGGTCTCTAGTCCAACCTCCTGCCCAAACCAGGGTTAGCTACAAGATCAGGTGAGGTTGTTGAAGGCTTTATCCAGTAGGGTCTTGAACATCTCCAACAGTGGAGACCACAGCTTCTTTGGCAACTGCCCCACTGCCTGAACATCCTTATGGAGAAAATTCTTCTATCCAGTCTGAACCTCTCTTGTTTCATGTCCACTGCACTACTATGCCTGGCTCCAGCTTCTTTCTAACCTCCCCATAGGTACTGGGGGCTTGCTGTTAGGTGACCCCAAAGCCTTCTCTTCTCCAGGCTGAACAAGTCCCATTTCCCCAGGCTCTCCTGACAGGGCAAGTGCTGAAGCACCTGACCAGTTTGAGGGCTTGGGGCCCTCTGCTGAACTTGTTCCAGATTATCAGTGTCTTTCCTGCCCAAAACTGGACACAGAAGTCTATGTGTGGTCTATGACACAGTGGTATTTTTCTTTTGCTGAAACAGCATTTGTGTGAATCACAGCCCTGTTCACAATGTCTGTGTTTAAAACCTATCAAAAGGCCTCAACATCCTGGAAAATAATTTTTTAGAGTATAAAGACCTATTAGTAGCATTATCTATTCTTACATTGGTCTCTACTCAGTGTTCAGCACATGGAAGCCAATCAGAAGTAAACTGGTGACCATAACCTTGCTAGATATTTGCACTGCCAAGAACTTCACATTTCACCAATGGTGGGATAAAACAGCAAATGTTACAGGCTCTCAGGTGTTGGTGCAAGCACAGCCAGACAGGTCATGATACTTCAGCAGTACTCTTCCCAACTCCTCTCACAGATTTCTGCTCTCCACCCTTGTAGCTTTCAATGCTAAAGACAAAGTCCTTGTCTGCCTCTTTTCTCTTAATTCTATAATATATA
This sequence comes from Strix aluco, assembly GCF_031877795.1. Taxonomy (NCBI): domain Eukaryota; kingdom Metazoa; phylum Chordata; class Aves; order Strigiformes; family Strigidae; genus Strix; species Strix aluco. The sequence continues at coordinate 57,955,684 of NC_133935.1, forward strand.
TTAGCACAAGATAAAATGGTACTTCACACAGCTAATGCTGGCAATAAGTGTCTCCAGATACAGATCCTGCATATACTGGAGTACACTTCACAATAACCATGGGCTGCATAAGTACAGGGATTTATTAAAAGCCATGAGAAATGTTACTCTAAGGTGCCTACAGAGCATTTAAAAAACTTCCCCACTGTTTATTGCTCTGGTGGATTAAAATAGTCTTTGAACACTACTGAGACTCATTATGCACAGTGTTCACAGATATGCTATCTTAAAAGAGATGCTGCTTTTTGCATTTTTAGAGTGCTGCTTCTCTAATTAAACCAAAAAAAAGGAGGAAAAAAAGGACGAAATAATAAAAAAAAACTTTCTCCCTCCTGTAGATGCAGCTGTCATTTATGTCTCGATTCAGATGCACACCAATAGAGAGTATCTGAGTACATATTGCAATTGCATACTCAATTTTTACTACTTAATTTTGGGGTTTAGTGTGAATAGTAACTCTGTGGAAACTAGTGTTATTGATGGTCTCTCTTTTATTGCCTCTTAGTGTTGTCCAAATCAAACCTCTTTTTACTTCAGAGGTAATAGGATATGCTGTTTCTTTTTTCTATAAGCTGGCACTGCAAATTCTGTACAAGCTCAGAGAATCATATTATATTGTCTTTTTTCCTTTAATATTAAGAGTTCCAGAGGTCACACTGCATCTACATCACAACTCCATTGCTTTCAGTGAATTTTGACAAATAAAACCAACTGAAATATAAGAGAAATAGGATTGATGATACACATGATCTTTTAGTAATCTTACTGCTGCTATTTGTACTCTTAAGAAAATATGTATTTAAAATGTTATGGATATTAAAAGAACGAAGACCTTCCTGCATGGAGAAATGAGTAAATATGGCTATAATATTAACACTCATACTTTCCCATGTGGGAAAAAAAGTTAAAAATCAGTCTGGAAAACTATGTTTTTTCATTTTCTGCATTTTCATATTTTTGCCTTTCTGAAAAATTATTTTACCTTGTATTTTCTAAAAACAAAAGCACATTTATACTTTTTTTCCTGAAATTCAGCTTTCTATTCTTATTCTTTCTGTCTCTTCATGCACCTTCCTCAAATATAAGGCAACCAAAATCTAATGCAAAGCAAAAACATTTCTCCATATTTTACAATGAGTACGAAAAATGCCAAATTTTAGAAATTCAACCTTGCAGTCCTTCATTACTGGGCCTAAAGATCTATAGAACTTTACAAATTCATTATGGATATAGAAAATCTTCATCTCAGGTTTGTCAGATTGTTTTTATAGCTTAAAAATGCTGTACTAATATACCTTCCCATCACCTGCATTTACAGAAATGGAGTCCAGTCATGCAAGGACTCTGAGTATGAAATGGAGTCAAAATCAATGGTAACTCTATTTAGGAGACTTACAAGGATACAATCAATGCTGAAGAGTCATGACAGAGCAGTATAGCTGTAATCTAACAACAGCTTTCATTGGCTTAAAAAAATCCCATCAGTACCTACAATAAGTAGTGCAAAATAAACTGCATAAATACTGCACAAATCCCATGAGATATACATTCTGCACACATGCCGACAAAATAAAAATATTTTGGAACATGACGAATTTTTCATCTGAGTAGCTTGCTACTACATCCTTTAGATATGTAAAGTACAAAGACAGAACAATATGACTGCAATTAGTTAATCAAAAGGAAAGATGTTCCAAAATTTGTAATCTCGGAGGACAGAGTACAATCAGTTCTCAGTTCTGTCGATCCCACTAGCACTCTTGTCAGTGTGGATCCCCATACTCAGAGATCTATACACATGACCCAGACAGACACAGTGGACTTTGAGGAAGAAGGGACCAGGATACAATCATAGACATCTGTGTATCATGATCAACTGCAATTCCTAGTCTTTTGATGTCTTTTACTGATAACACATTTTTCTATTCTAACTTTGAGCCATTGCAAGCAGTACCTTACCACATTGCCAGTACCTCAGAATAGTTACCAGAAGTCTTTGTGTGTATGTCAGAGTGGGGAGGGGTGAAGAGGGAAGAAGACTACTTAACTACAGCACTAGTGAACATAAGATTAGTTCTGTGTGATTAAATGGCAAAGGTCTGGGTGCAATTCCTGCCAAGTGGTTGCCCTGAAGATGTTACATAGAGACATTCTTGTGCCATAACACTGCCAAATTCCGAGATTTTCTGAAGGCCATTCTGCTTCCTAGACACAGGTAGTAATGTTGGGGTATAATCTAACATAAGTTGCTATCAAGTAGTAGCATCTGCATGAAGACAGGTGGGTTTTTTGGACAACCATCCTTGGTCCAGTGAAAACTAATAGCAGTCACAACTATATGATGAAAATGAGCTGGTTCAGTGAAAAAAACAGTAAGAAAACTCGCTGATTGTCTTTTTCATATTGAAAGTATATTGGATGCCACCTACTCTGAGAAATAAAAAGCAGCCGACACCTGCATGGAGTAGTGAACAGTTCATTTAAAGCTGAAAGGGTTCTCCAATAAGTGGACAGAATGACCAGATTTTGGTTATATTTTAAGGCAGTATGGGATCTTTGTAGGAAGAAATAAAACAACCTGCATGAACTTGACAACAGGAATATATGAAGTTATACTGTGATTGCTGCATTTAATAACTGCTGATGGACTTTATTTCTATTAATTCTCTAGTCCTTTTTTGAACTCCTTTATATCTCTGTCCTTCCTAACATTCTGTGGCAATAGTTTCTGCAATTTGATGATGGACCTTGTGCTAAAAGTTGAAAAGTTACTGAAGTTTGGTTTAGACCTACAGCCTAATAATATAATGATCTATCTCTGCACTACCATGCTTTGAGAAGCAAGGAGTATTTCCCTACTCACATCTTCAGGGCAGTTTTGCAAGATGCAATACTTAAATGCAACATCATTTTGCTAAACCATTCAGTCCTCAGAACACTGACTCCTAAAGAATATCCCTGGACAAAACTTTTTAAAATTAGCCTTCCTAGGGGCTCACAAATCATTCTTAAATCAGGTACAGTATTAAGAAGCAAACAATTATATGAAAAAAACAGAATTGGCACACCAAGCTCCTGCAGACCTATGCAACTGTGACAGAAGGAAAACAAATCAGTTCAGCAAGTTACTGAACAGACTTAATTTTAAATGTTATTAGTTCAATGCAATTTTCGTTAACTTCATAAACTTTCATTTGTGTTACTGAAAACATACCATAACTCATCTGTGATAGACTGCTATAGATTTTTGAATATCCACTAGTGCATTGAAGATAAACTAGTTTTAATAAGTTTAATTTCAAGTTATTCAAAGTGTTTTATAATACCAACATTAATTTTAAAAAAAATAGATTATATTGACTTTTAAAAGAAGGCCTTCTTTGGAATAATTATCATTTAAACAGTTTTCAGGAACCACTGTAATGATTTCCTACTTAAAGTTAATTCTCCTGTGAATCCATGGAAGACAAAGCAAAACCTGATCTATGGGAGCTACACTTTGCACTAGTGTCTATATACAAGCTGACCTATAGATTTATTCTCAAGGGCTAAATGGTGATTTTTCTGTTTATTCTTTAAATTCGTTTGAGGAGGAAGTTCTAATAGGTTGTCCAAATTAAATTATGTTATAGGTTTGTGGCATGTACTACACACTTCCAGGGATTTACGAGACACTACCAAACTCACTTCACCTGGACTACCAACTAGACTGGAAACAAGAACAGAAAATTTAAATGCCAGAATTTTTCTTCAGTAAGTTCATAGCATTTTTCAATCCCTCAAAGCATCTTTTAAAAGATAAAGTACTATATAGTCCATAATGTCTCTCTACCTGAAAAATACAGAACAAAAGGTCAAAATGGACCTATTATAGATCTCTCGCCTACATTTCTTTACAAAAACTAGAAGTCAGTCATTTTTGAAATGTCACAATTTTTATCTTATTTAATACTTTTAGAAATGAAGAAGTGAAAAACTGGATTTTTCTGCTGTGGAGTCGCAACACCTGAACTCAAGTCAAAATCTAATAAACCTTTCTTATGGTACTAATGGCTCTGCCTATTTGATCTTTCATTACTTACAGTAATTAACAAATAGCAAAATGCTAACTTATTTTAATTGATAACATGAAAAAACACAGCATTTTTGTCCCTAATCGTGCACCAAATAGATTGAAGAAATATAATTCTTTCATCTATGAAAGCATAACTACAGACTCAGACTATATTGTCTATGACCTATCTCCCAGAGCACTAAATGAAAATACCTTCCAACTCACAATTATTTGCAAACCTTTCTTCACAACAGAAGACTGGAAGAGTCAGCATTGAAAGTGTGTATTAATTAATTCTGTCACATGACACCAAGCAAATTTTGCAAAGCAACAGATAAACTTTGTACATTGCATTGACCTTCCAGAAAAAATGACCCACACAACAGAGCTCTCTATATAATCACCACGTCTCTGCAAAACCACCATACCCATAAACAGCCCCATAAGTGCTAGAAGCCCACCATATCTAACTGATGATTCCCACTTTTCTGTACCCTGGAACTGAAACAACAGCTCTGAAGTGAGACTGGATGTTTTCTCAGCAAGAAGGAATTCTGACTGATCAGAGGAGCAGCAGAAAGCTTAAAGAAGTGGGATTTTTAGCATACAGGCATATATACTCCACTTCAAAGACTTGATATTAGGAGCGAGGATATTCAAACACTTCTCTAAGGTCAGTTGTGCATCATATTTCATCCATACCAAAAAAGAGTCAGAACAATAGGGAAGAGTCCCATTTTAATAATTTCAGATACATTTTTGTACATCATTCATATTACTTTCAGTTTCGTTCAGAGGAGTGATTCAATATATAAAAATATATAGACATAAAATCTTAAGATATTAAAACCAATTCTTTCTGCTTTGTAATAAAGAATGTCTTTAGACATCAAATAGGAGTCAAAATATTCTGTTTTCTATACATGCTTTCAGTTACCATTGTCTGTTTCAGTCACAAATATGCTAGTCACAAACCTGCTTGCAGTATCATTACAAAAATAAGACATATTTTAGAAAAGTCTTGCCAGCTTTGCTGTTTTATCATATTATCTAAGCTTTTGCTTTACCCTAGTGCTATGAAAAGTGCCAAGTATTACTTACATTTCCTCCACATACACAATTAAACTCAACAAGTTACAATAGTCTAATAATTTATTCTTTTGCTAAAAACTAGTTTCTACAGTGAAAGCAAAAAGCTCTGGGACAATTTTTATGCATTCAAATAGAAAAAAATGCACATCTGAATTACTGAGATTAATATTTCTATCAATAAATTAATCTAGCCTGTTTTACCAAAGACAAATGAGGGTAATTGTACAGCCTTCTGTGTCCATGAGTGATTCACTAACCATCAGCTCATCAGTATTCTGCACACACTCACAGCTATTATGCCCCTGATCTTTGTCCATTTGTCCAAGAACACCCACAGAAGTTAAAAGTTCAGAGTCTTAAGGCATTTGAATGTACAGGATAATTAATTTCCTACAGCTGGAGTTTAAGTTATTAAATGTCTTTGTGTTATGAAAAAAAATACATTCAGTTTCAGAAATTCAGACAAATATGTTAATAATATAGAACTGTGAAAAATAACACTTGAAGTTGCCTTATATTGTTATCTCTTTCTGACATTGCTACAGACACGAATGAGGAATACTGAATCATGAATATCAGTTTTATCACTTATATGAATTACAGCACTAGTATCGACTACATCAAGGAATAAGTACCTTCTTAAGGACATAGGTCTATAAAAGGCATTGCTCAGTAGTGCATGCTATTCTTATGTTTCTAGTTCTAAAAAGTGATAGCTAGTTTTAGCTGTAGATGTCCTTAGCTTTTGGACATCAGATTATCTTCTTAGCATCTGCTATTTCAGATATTTTGCTTCAACAGAAGTGTCAGAATTTATTTTAATTTCTCAAACTGAGATGATTCAGAATTTTTCAATAAAACAGAAATGATATCAACTCTAAGAGGGGAAAAAAGACAAGACACAGACATATTCCATGGTGCCCAAAAACTCACCAGTGCTGCTATTAACTAGAGCTCATTGAGACCACACTCAAGTCCTTGATTTGAATTGCAGCTGACAAGTACTTCTTAAGTATTCACTACACCAGAGCAAGAATCATTATCTAAATGAATAGATTCTCAGGCTGCCATATTGTCTGAGAGTTTCCAGGGTCATTCATATCTTAGTGTGGGAAACTAGGGATTTACCCTCCCAGCTCTATGCCAATTCTATTCTGTACCTGGGAAAAAGAAACCTTTTCAAAAAAGCATTTTCATCAAAACAATACTGTTCCCACAAAAACTTTTGTTTTACATCTACTAGTAATTTATTTCCACACAGCCCCAGTAGGAAGGTCTGTCAGAGTAAACCAAGTCTTGAAGTACTCCAGAGTCTACTCTTGTTACAATTTCTTTTCTGATAGAATAATTTACTCCAAATCAGTTCGACCCTATTCCCTACAGATTCCTACAAACTGCAGTGAATGTGGTCATCTATGAGGGTTCCTTGTCTCAAAAATAAAATAAAACAAAAAATCCACCCTACTTTTATTTGCCAACAACAGTATGAAACAGCAGCTGGACTCTCAATGAAAAATCACAGCCCTATAACCTTAATGAAAAAATGCTGCACAATTACAATTACCTGCCTTGACACGTGGCAGAGATATTCTAAGAAACAAGCATTATTTGCACCAATGTACTTTTCATGAGAGAGTGAGCGGTTGTGTAGCATTCCTCCTCTCATTAAAAAGGAGATAGGTACAATGCTGATGTCCTTGTTAAGAATAGATAGAAAGAAAATGCTAGAAAGTTCTTGTTGTCTAGGATACTGAAATAAAATCCACTGAAAAGCTGCACTACTCCTATAAAGACTCAGAGACTAAGGCTTAAAATACTTACTTGATAATGTCTCCTTCAAGAGCAATCACTCGTTTAATGATCTTCTGTTCAGGGTTTCTAGGAGACCTGAGACAGGGGATAAGGTTATACAATCAGTAATATTCCCATTGTTTTAAGAAAATGAAAAGAAATTCCACAAAGAAATAGACACTCTTAAAGTCATTAGGAAAGTCCATGTTCTCCTTGCTACAGCATAAATCATGATGTTCCATGCTGAAGTGAAGCTACTGTAATCATTCTCATTGCAAACCATCATTGAAAAGCAGATGCTGAAAAATGACCTGCTTACAAACACCACAACAATCAACATCTCTTATCATGAAAAATACACTCCATAACATTAAAAGTAGAATGTGCACTATCAATGAAGAGGGTACCTTTGCAAATAGATTAATGTATCTAAAACCTGAATCCCCCATCATATTGTGTTTAAACATTCATGTCATTCACTCACTTTGGGAAAAAAAAATGTCCCTATGTTAAATTAATAGCTACCACCAATTTAGGCAAACATTGCTTAGTGAGTTATGGAAGTTTAAAAAAGTTGTAAACATTTCTGAAATTTTCAGCTTTATCCAAAGCTTGTTAATGCAATACTATGTTTTCACTTCAAGTTATTTTCCTATAAGCATGTTTTATTGAGTGGATTCTGATCATGCATTACATAGAATTACAAGAAAGCAAAGCTGAACTTGCATGCCCAGACCGAATACTCCAACTTTCTGCAGGCATATTAATAGATATGACTGTTAGAAGTGTTATTCTACCATAGCTTTGGCAGGTTAATGTGGACATATGTGGACCATAATATTTCTTTCTTTTCTATATACTTTATCTCCTTCTTTTTTTCCTCACTTTTAATTATTCAACTATGTAAACTTAGCAGAATGTTTTCATGTTGCTTTTTTTTTTTATTTGCTGCTTGTATATAGGAAAGTCAGTGAAGTAACAAATTGTTTTGATTTTCTGCTGATGCTTGGGTTCTGTCTATTAGACTCCAAGTATAGCTTGCTAGACATGCAATTGCAAGAGCTTTCTATTACAGTTTTCATGCCTAAAAACATTAGCCAAGCCATCCTCACAACAGACCCATACCTTTCAGCTCATCTCTGGTCAACTGGCAGATTACATTTCCTTAAAAAGCAAAGCTGAGATGAGTCTGGATGAAAAACTTGCCCACACTGCTGCATGATGAAAGGCATTTGCAGTTCACTTTCAGTTCCAAAAGTTAAAAATGGTTTCAGATTTACTCAATTTTTTTAGTATGAAGCCAAAAAAGTATTCCAAACATTTTAAAAGTTGTTTGGGGTTTTTGTGTGTGTCAATATATTTGAAATATATTTATCTTTCAATGTAATGAAATAAAATTCAGGAAGTATGATTTTGAACTTCAAAATATCAACTAGTTTCACTTTAGAGTTTACAAAGCCTGAAAACCTTATTTTCACAAAGCAGTGTGGAACAGTGCACATGGATAAAGACCATACTTTGATTCCCTAGTCTTCACTGGAATTTTCAAATCATTCTATCTTTTACAGTAATATTTATTTAGCATTAATTTTACCTGAAGTGTTGTATATTCCAGTTCAATCTTGTATTTCACGTTCTTTATTTGAAGCTGAGAATATACATTTTTTTTAGTATTTTACATGTCAGTCCTGAGAGGAATTAATCAAGTTTTAGATGCTCATATGATTTAAATATACAAAGTATTACAGAATCATAGAATGGTTGGGGTTGGAAGGGACCTTAAAGAGTTCCAACCCCCCTGCCATGGGCAGGGAAGGACTTCCACTAGATCAGGTTGCTCAAAGCCCCATCCAACCTGGCCTTGAACACTTCCAGGGAGGGGGAATCCACAGCATTTTCTGATGCTGATCCCTAGCAGGCTTCGAAGTACACTTATTCAAGCAGTGACCACCTCTTATTCTCAATCAGAGCACAATCTAAGAATAAAACTACATATCTTTATTATTACAAGCTATTATAAATTTTAAGTACTTGCAAAAATTACTGTCAATTGATTTAATTTTTAATTCATTTAGGCTCAGGTTGCAGTATATTCATGTAAAATTTAAGTAATGGGAATAATAATACATAATGTATATGATGAACTGTGCATTTCTTAAAGACTGAATGAAAACAAATTTTATGTTTGCTCTTTCAAAATTCTGTTCTGGTTTAACACCTTACTTTCAAAGGTTCTTTGAAATTCCCTATGTAAGCACTTTCACTTGATTAGTATGTATATATTGTAATGTCATTACTGATCTCTCCCTTAATTTGCAAAAAATTGTAATGACCTTGAATAAACACCACTCTAAATCTGAGATATGAGTATTTGTTCTAAGAGTTGTTACTTTTTTGCCAGTAATGACATATTTAACCAAAACACATAATTTATCAGAAAGACTTCAAGGAATTCCTTGTAGATAATTATTATAAATCAAGAATATTTTTAATATTTGAAGAAGAATAGTTTAAAAATAAACTTTATACTAACTTTCTGATTATAATTCATGAAAATTGCAAAGGACTGGTAAGAGAGGGAGCAGCAAGCTCAAAGCAGCCAATAACATGGGCACTTTTAGACCAAGGATTTTCAGTAGGCAAGCAGAATGTTCCGTTCAAGAACCACAGTGATTGAACAGTAGGTAAGAGAAACTCTTCTGAAGTGATGGATATTGATGCCTTCCTGAAAGGCGTTTAGTGTAACACTGGAATTTCATTGATCATGAAAATCACAAAAACATGCAGATACAGGCAATTTCTATCTTTAAAATTTCACAGCAGGTATAAAACAAATTAAGCAATGAAGGAGAAAAAAAAAATCCCCGAATATCGTAACAGGTAATTGTTTAGTACTTCTGTCACTGATATCTGGGTGAGGTAACAAGCAATAATCTTTGAAATGGGAGTCGTTCAAAACAGAATGAAATAGAAACTGATGATTTACCTGTTTGCACCTCTCCTAAATTACACTTCATTTTTTCATTCTCCTTATATAAAAGGTCATGTTCAGGCATGTTCCTTTCAAGTGATTTTGTGTGGGAAGAGATGAGATTTCTTACAGACAATGAATATATTTTGTCTCCCAAAGATGGCATTCAGAAGATATAAATATCATTAATATGAATTAATATGAATAACAATCATCTGCACATTTACCAGCCAGATTCATATCTGATGTTTCACAGGGCAGTCACCATTTCTTAAGCATTTTCTAAATAAACCTCTCAAAAAGTTAAGCTTACTTTTTCTTCTGTAAAAATATTTCCTCATCTTCATATAACCATTTTTGACTAGGCATGAATTAGGGACAGCAGTGCAAGTAAAAACAGTCAGAATGACTATGAAAGTCTCAAGCACATTACAAATATTAATGCACAAATAGCAGTTCACAGCACATAAGGAATGCACTAGGAAAAACATCTCTGGAAAATAAATCCACTGCTTAAATTGAATTTTTATTTTATTTAATTGAATTTTTATTCAATTTAATTTTATTGAATTTTACTCCTCTCATAGTCACTTTTCCTTCTTCCATGAAGAAAAGTGGAAAACAGGCAAGTCTAGCAGTATGTCCTTCAAACCATCAAGTTTGAGGATAACTCATTGTTACCAAGTTCTCTTTAAACAATAGTATTCTTTGTTCAAGCACCTCTGGAGAATGACCATTGTATAATATAAAAAGAGAGCAATGGCCTGTGTAGCATCCAAGAATGATAACTATATTTTATCTGTCAAAACAATTATTTAAAATTCACCTACAGATCACCTGATGGCTGGCTGCAAATAATAGAACAAAAGAGCAACATCCTCTCTCTCTGAAATACCTTCTGACAATGGGACAATTCACTCTGCCTTAGCAACAATTTGTTCCAAACTTTAAGTTTATGCACAGTGAAATGCAGAAATCCCAGCCTCAGGCACAAAGACATGAATCATGCCATCAAAATCCAGATTCAGAGTTTTAAGATAAACAATTTACCAAGGGAAATTTAGACATTGGGTATGTATTTGTTTGTGGAGTTCCAGATGCAGTCTTAGCAACTCAGCATAAGCAACCTGCCACAATTAGCTTCTGGTAACAATCCTAGCTCCTTCTCCTAAAACTATATGTTTGCCTTATTCTGTATTGAATTTCAGCTGTGTAGTCCTCATCTACACCCAGCTTTCATTAAAAACTAATGAGAAATTCCATCACAGTAAAAAAAGAAAAACAAATGCCCATATCATCAGGACATCATTAACTTTGGATTAAAGCCTCACATTTGGTCATTTGTTTCAAAGGGAATTGAGAGAGAAAGGTTAAGCAGAAGTGAAAGTAGATCACCCCAGTGATTAGGGCAGATTCATCCATTGCAAGTCCTTCAGGATAAAATAGTCTAACCTCCAGACTACGTATTATTCTGGGGCAAGTCTCCCTTTATCTATCCAATTGATACTGCTGAAAAAAGAGACATAATACATAGGAATCCCCCCCCTGCCTACACACACATTTAGTTCTAAAGTTAAAATATATGCTATAACAGAGGCTCTCAAATAAACAAGCAACCACCAAAAATTAAAAATTTATTGTCAACACAATTAACTAGCCTTCCAAAAATTACAGCTTCAAATGTCTGTGAGAAGAGAACAGAACAAATTCCTAGGGTTTAACAACAACCCAAAACACTCCATCACTCACCTAACAAGTGAGGGCTCTCAACCTTGAGGACATTCTCAGGGCAGCATCCCAACCCAAGTCACTTCAAGGAGTTTCCTTGGGTAGCATCCCAACTCAAGAGGAGAGTCCTCAACCACAGCATGCTGCTCCAGGGGACAAGCTCAAAATGGCTCCCCCAAGGGACTCCATTTATACCCAGGCCGAATCTGATCTGTGGTCAATAGCCTCTCCCATTGGCCAAAGGCCCCAAATATCATGAGGCCCCAAGAGCAAAGGCAATCAGTAGCTGCTACACTTCAGCAGCTAAGAAGCCCTATTTTCATTGGGCGGGTGCACCTGCCACATATGCTGTAAAGAGTTCCATTTCCTTTTTACAAAAAAAAAAAAAAAAAAAAAATGTTTTTTAGGGCTGAAGACACTGCATATGGTCATGGAGAGAAAACATTGGTTAGGATGAAGTCTGGTCAGATGGCTTCATCTGGGTTTTATCAGTGATATATCTCCAAAACCACAGTCTGAAATAAACTAATAATTGACAAGTTCATAAGAAGAGGTAGTATCCTGAGGAGGGATAGAATAAAAGTTGAATATCTATTAGAAAGTGACATTTTCTATTTCAGGAAAGCACTGACAACCTTTCCTACTTATTACCTCGATATCTCTTCTCCAATGAAAATAAAACATTTATGTTTTTAATTATATGCTCTTACAAAAAACATGCATGTATACATACGTACATACACATAAATTTATACAAGTATCCATTCTTCTACATTCAACCCTGTACTGAACAGTTTGGGATTACAGTACTACAAAACATGTTTGCCAGGAAAGACAGGAGGAACGATACAGCCAGCAGGAAAACCCAGTGTTTAGCTAGCGATTGTCAGATAAAAATGCTGAGAATTATCTGAAGGTTTTCTTCTTTCCTGACTGAGCAACTGAGTACTTCAGTCACAAAATTGCCCCTAAGCTTTCCACTTTCCATCATTTGGACTATTAATTTACTCTAGTGGATACTGCTTAGCACAATTTTAAATAATTGCTTCATAAGCTAATTAACAATCATGAAATTTGAGTAAATTTCCACTTTTTGTATGTGTTAGTTGACCCTTCTTTCATTCTTTGAGTTGTTTAACTACATTCTTCTCAAGAGTGCCCACAGCAAATCATGTGTAAGAGCTTGAAACTGAAGTTTCTACATGCTTTTCTAGAGAGAGAGAGAGAGAGCTTTTTAGGCTATATCCTAAGATCCCAGCAAGATAAGTGAAGGAAGACAGCTGATTCATTTCTACTCTCCAAAGGGATATGTTAATATATATCCCCAAATGCTATGAGATATCATTCCCTGCTGAGCATGCAGTCTCTGTAATAAATAAAAAAGTAACCTCCTGATCCTGGATAAAGATCAAGCACAATTTTTGATGCTCAGACACACAGCAAACACACAAAAATCAATTAATTTCAACAGATATTAGCGCATAGCTATCACAAAAAGAAGAAATAAATTATATTTGAGTAACAGTAAAGTCCGACTAAATGCTACAACATACAAGAATTTATTTTTTTCCTTGAATGAGCACTCAGATTTTCTGGATTCATGCATTAGAAAAAGGAGATAAGACCTTATCCTGTGAACTCATAATGAAAAAGCAGCTAATATATTTCAGATAGATAGCTTGAATTAGATACTTTGATGATCTACACACGTTTAATGTTACCCATCCATTATCCTAGTCAACCTGCATGGGTTTTGTGCTTACTTTTGAAAATTATTGGAATTTTGATACTAACTGAGCATTTTCTAGAACAGGACAAATAACAGGTATTTATTAAAAAGTTGCAGTGAAAAGTGTCTGAAGTTTTCACTGTTTATATGTATGTATCTATGTATATGCATGTATATTACTGTAGCACATGGCTTCACTTTTTATGAGATTGTCACAAGATGTTTAGGCACTGTCTTGAAGTTTGCCTTCAGATTATTCTCAGTTTACTTCAGGCTGAGATTTATGTGACTGATCATCATTACATGGAGGCAACTGAAACAATGAATGCTGTGTTGTTATAGCATGAACAGACTGAAATAATGAAAGCCACCTTCTTCAGAAACATTATTTCTGCTTTTATTTGTTAATGCCAGATACTGTGAAGGATTTAACTCCATAAAACAGGGTAATGGGGAGCTTTTGAGATCTCAGTGTAATGCTGTGATCCAAAGCCATTCACTCAGTGACCTCTTCATTTCTCAAAACCAATTCCTGTCTGATCAAAAATTCCAGCGTTGTTATGGTTTACACTTCTGGGAATTCCCAGAATTGCTGCAGGATGAAAAATCAGTTGTTTGTCTCAAGCCTTTTGGGGATTCAGAAAATAGCTAGAGCAGTAACTAAAATGTAGATGGAGCCCAGAATAAATGTCATTAATATACGTACAGAACTGGGAAACTCAAAGAACAGTTTTGGTGGTTTTACTTTTAAAACATGCTTGGAGAAAGAGGAAACAGAGAGGTAGTGGAGCGATCTCTTCCTTATTTTCTGGTCTTGCTTAGAAAGATAAATAGCAAGTTTTACATGGCTGCATCATACACTAGATAAAGATGATGACCCTCAAAAAAAGTTTTGAGCCCTGGGTCTATGATGAAAGAGCTTCCTGTTGCCACCATAGTAGTTGATGCTCAAACTCTGTACAGTAGGAACTATGTAGCAATATCCATTCTTTCATGGATAGTACTCTTCCAGTACTACAGCTATGCTAAAAGAGATCCAACATAGCCAAGTCTAAATGTTGTATAAGAATGTAAATTTACATTCTTATGTAATTCTTATAAATTCTTATAAATATATGGACATATTTTCTAAACCAAAACATTTTTATTTGTTTCACTTTCTTCCCAGTCCATAAATTTTATCTAAATTCCATACTTCTTTATGCAGATAATGAATCTCATAATTAACACAATATTTAACTAATTACATCACAGGTTCTGAGATAATTTTATGTTGTGGAAAATAATATGCAATATAATAGTGAAGTAAAAAAAAAAACACCACATTTATTTTATTCTTTTTTTCTGTCATTCCTGTTGCCAATTTCTATTATATGGAATTGCTGCACTAAATGTATCCAGTAACCAGGTCCAATATCTGTGTTCAGCTTGAACCCACCAATACATAAAAGATATTCACAACTGGAAAAAGTGATGGACCACCAAAATAACAGAAATGTAACAGCAGTGGCTAAGGAAATTGGGTTTGTGAAGATCAGAGATGAGACAAAGGGTTTAACTGCTATTGTCATCTATCTAACTGGTGATTAGGAATTCAGACTTTTCAGAGAGGTGTACAGCAGAAGGAGGTAAGGAAACAGCATGAGTTGCAGCAAGGGAAATTCCAGTTGAATACCAGAAAAATTTTCACACTGCATATGTTTAAGCAGTGGTGCAGATTGCCCAAAGAGGCTGGGAATCACAGAGGTACTCAGAGCTCAACTGGACAAGGCTCTGAGCAGCCTGACCCAACTTCAGAGTTGAACCTGCCTTAAGTGGTTGTAAGACTAGAGGTGCCTTAGGACGTAAATTATTTTTCATTTCTAACTATGTACAGCCTTTAGTCTTATTCAAATATGTGAAGAATCATGATGTCGATACCTTAAAAAACAACATATTTTGTCTGGGATGAAGGCTCTGATGCCAGAAGAGACCATACTGATCACCTTAATTAACTGCTGTAGACCACGGATTTTTATATTTTTTCTTTTCTGTCTTTTTGGATAGTACTTAATTCTATTATAAAGCATTTTTAGAGGTTATGATATCATGTCTCAAACATACTGACTGACAATGAGACTAACATCCAGAGAAATTACTCCAAATTTTAATTATCATTGTTATTACAAAACTGCATCTGCATTCAAAATTGAATTTATCCAACTTCAATTTCAATATCATGCTTTCTTCTCCAAGGCAGAGAATCATCAACATCTTATTTCTTCTTCATGCAGAAGGATTTAGGCACAAGAATTCTTCTTAAATTTCTCTTGGATTCATCAGCTAGAACTCCTTAAACTTAGCATACGGTTAGTTTTCCAGTTCCAGGACCACTTTTGTCACCATGCTTCAAATTTCCTCCAACATTTCCATTTTCTTCTTGGCACTCAGACATGAGAACCTAGTATTATTCAGCTTGGATTAATTCTATACTTAATAATAAATAGAGTAACCTGGTTTTATTATGCTGGTTCAATGCAAAATCTTCCTATTTCTAAATATTCCATCTAGTTTGTATATTCAGGGGAAAAGCTCATCCTTTTTACCCTAGGAGCTGATGTTGAAAGGATACAAAAAGTGACAGCTTAAGCCCTTCTCTGAGTAAACTGTTTGCTAAAACAGTTAAACAATAAAGTTTTGATTACTACTTGCACTTCACATTCTGTAAAGCATGTTTTTGGACAGTAACCATGTGACTCAGGTCATGCTGTAATGACATGGCCACCTTATTATTTACTGCCTTGTCTATCTCTGTATGGTTTGCAAGCTTAGCCAATGATTATGAAAACAATTGACAAAACCAGTACCTAGCTTTGGATCACAGAGCAATCTGCTGGAAATATTACCATTCACAGATGTCTCTCCAACCATACCTACATCTTCACAGTTGAACTGAGCCTGTTTATAATCTACCTAATGTGGCCCACATTAATTCTATAAAAGGCAAGTTTCTAGATCAGGATATTATGTGGTAGTAAAAAGAATTCTTGAAGAACCCAAATATACTATAATATGGCCTTTATCAAAATTATATTTATTTAGTTGTTTTGTAATTTTATTGATAAACATACCAGGTTTGCCTGACAAAACCTATTTCTGAATTGATTGACCTTAACCATATTTTAGCTTTTACTGACAGAATGAGAAATAAACCATGCGATCATTTTGCTCAGATAAGACGTTTCTAAGGCCCTTCTCTTTGTTTTATATACTGGAAATGTATTGCAAGTCTTGAAGTCATTTGCACTTTCTCCTTTGTCTTTCTTCCCTTTCAACTGTTAAAGAGGCATTTTCCAAATGGTATTCCACACTACAAAAGCTGAGTCCATGCTCGTCAGTAGCAAAGTTTAAACCAGTTTTGACCTTAAACAGTGTTATAACTTTAAAGAAAGTGAAATAGATTAGCATTTTTTTCAAACGGAAATATTATGCAGAAGTACTACATAATTTTGACAATGTTAGCAGATAATAAGAGCAATGGAAAACATTCTGCGACTGATCCTGGATTCTCTCTGGGCTATATTTGGGGAAGCAGGCCCCAGTCCTAATAAATACTGGTTTAGTGACCAATTTTGAATATTCACCATTTTTCATCCATAATTCACAAAATAAGTACTTCAAGACAGCAGTTACACCAACTGGTTAGGCATAAGTTCCAGTGATGCCTGATTTGCTCAGCAGCTCCAGTGGAAAATATGTACAAAGATATGATTAAAAATATGAGGAAAACTGTACTTCTAATAACATCCTGTAATTCTTAATTTAACTTCATATTACATCAGCATTTCTTAGTCAAACCCCTGTTAAAAAGCAAAATCACTCACTGCCAAAAAACTATGTTGTTTTTACTGAAAGTAGTGTTTTATAACAATTACAGATTGCAAGCACACACTGTTGGAATGAGTATTTTATTTTTATTAAATTTTAAACTGTTTGCACATAACATAAAACCTCAAAATACTATAGTAGCTCGGAAGCATAGCTACTATTTTGAAGTAAAATCTCATTTAATTGATTCTCAGCCTTCCAATCTAACCACTTTGAGGTTAAACGACTCAGCCACTTGTAATGCAGACTGTGTAATCACAATAGTTATGTGCACTTGACCTTCTTCCTGTTAACAGAGGGACTCAACTAATTACTTGCTGTTTTCACTGGCCATTTCACCTTATCTTCACCTTTTCCAAAAGGGCTGAAAAACTCTGTACCTTAACCTTTGAATGCATACATAGAAATATTTACCTACCAAATAGGAAGTTAGCATGATCTAAGAATGAGAATATCTGGGCTTCTTAAGTCCACATGCTTAAGTCAACAGTAGTAATATATTCACTGTTTCATTAACCATTATGCTGTTGTGTAGGAACCATATTTCATCTTTACTATAGCTGCCCAAATATTCTGCTCTGTAGTAGAAATAAAATATGACTTACTTCTGTTGCAACAGAAAACAGAGGGAAAGGCACAAAAAACTGCAAAATGTAATCAAATACTTGAAAATCATTCTCAGGTTGCCATATGGGATAGTAGATAGATATAATCTATTTAATCTATACATAATCTATTAGTATGATTCTTAAAATTATATTTATTTTTAAAGAATCTTACATGGTGCAAGATGCACCTCTATATCTTTTTTGATTCTGGGGTTAGACCTGTGTTCAGTCATAACTCTTCTAAGCATACAAAATAATCATTTGCTGTCCTAAGACACTAACTGTGACTACACACTACAAACTGTGCAGAAATTTTCAATCATTATTCCTTTCTGATGGGGTTCCAGAAAACTTTTCCAATTATATAACACCACCACAATTATTGAAAAAAGTATTGGATGCACATCTAGATGTTAAAAATAGCAGTGACTTAGAAACCAAAATATTATCTCAAAAGAAATCTAGACTTTAAAAAGCCTGGTTCTCACATTGTCTCTACTGGAGACCAAGTTTAGCATCTCAGATAGGATTAACACAATATTTAGGGAACAAAATCGTGATTCTGAAGAATTTGAAGTTTTTGTCTATCTGTGAAATCACCTAAACTCCATAAGCATGTTGCTTTTTAAATTTTTCTAAATGCTACTTCAAGCACCTGTTGAGAAAATCTCCTTCTTGATATTTCTGAGTAGCTTGATACTTTCTCAAATTTAACCTCTACTACAGTCAAGAAACTAAGCCTTCCAGACAAGTTAAGTTTGTTATAGTCAGTGCAGAGAAGGTAACAGACAATTAAAGTGGGATGAATCACCTCTTGGAGGAGAATCTCTCTCCTTGTTGACTACAAAGGAAGCCAGACACCAGATTAGTCTAGCCATCTTAATATTAAATGATTAAGGACAAACTGTTTAAAATTTTTTTTTCATCTACTTTATAAGTATCTGTAGAGATTTTTTTAAAATAACACAGGAAAGCAAGTAAAGTACTAATGGTGAGGTAAAGGGAAGAGTGAAGAGTAATAACAATATAATGTGTACTTTTAAAATAGTTGTAATACACTTTTTTAGTAAAAAATCTTTTAGAATACAGACATTATGACAATGCAAATTCACAGAAAAAGAAACAAACAAATCAACCAACAATTTAAAAGATCTCTACAGAGTCCAGTAGAACTCTTGACTTCAGAATTATTTGTAATTATTTTTGTAAAATAGTGCTGCATGCAGTATAAACACTTTTTCAGTATTTATGACATAGAAAATGAAAATCAATTATCTTACCACTAATAAAATGTAAAGACAGAGGCTTAACTAAGAAACAATTTTTCATCTCTATCCATGGCTATTAAAAATTGTCCATAGGACATAATCATAGAGATCTCTATGTGCTCAGTAAGCACACAAATAAATAAATTATTCCCAGATTGTGTAACATTAAGTTCACTGGAACTTGTTCACAATTATATTATAAAATAACATTTCAGAAATAGTGATGTTGAGGATAACTTATTTATGTAGTTGAAAGCTTAATATTTGTTGTAATAGAATACAGAAAAAAAAAGAGAATTAACATTATGAAAACGAAAAATGGGAAAGTTACCTATATATTTTAAACCAACAGTTACAAAATGCCATTTGCAAAACTTTAAAGATCTACTTAAAAAAAAGAACAGTAATAAGACAGTTGGACACAGCTAAAAAAATCTCACAGTGAAAAGAAACCAACCTAAGGTTTGGGTTTTTTTCTCACAATTTCTGCTTTTAGCTTAGATAGTATTTGAGGAAAAATGCCCACAATTAACTGCAGGTGTCCACCCTGCAGATGAAGCCAGGCTGAATTAACCATAGATTGGCTACTGTGAGAGAAATCCTTGTTATAATAGGAGTTATGACCTGCTTATGAAGATTTGGCAAAGAGCAGCAATGGGAAATTTAATAGGGGGGATTTTTCCACAGGATATTCTTTCTCAAAACTCGATCTTCTATGTCAGCAGGTCATCAAGCATTGTGCTCCATTTGATATTAATTGCATTATCCTCTACTTGTCTGCTTTCACAGAGAGCAGAAGGGACCCTGAATAATAGCTGAGGATATTGCCCTAAGAGACTTTAATCGCTTGAGCAGGCATGAAAGAATTTTGAGGAGTTTGTCAAGAATAAAAGTGTCCCATGTTGGTTTTTTGCCATGAGATTTTTTAGGATTCTGAGCTGCAAGACACTTGCTTTCTTGTATGATGACAAATATTTTTATTTAAAAAATTAAATAGGGAAGATAAATAAACCAGAAGTGTCACCAACAGTGAACAGCACAAATGAGTAAAACATCTATACTTACAGATGATTCTTCCCTTCACACAAAGCAGTTTACAAGCTTTTTAGATAGTGTTCCCCTTCTCTGTGAAGGCCAACCTGCTCTCCCTCTCTTCCCCAACTGTACACATGGCCTCAGGGTTTGGTCTGCACAGTTGCTTCCTGGCTCTTCCCACGCTACAGTCCGCTCTGGTTATTCCACCCAAAATGAAATCTTCAGCCTCAGGCAGCAGCAAAACCAGCCCTAGCCCCATCCAGCCTATCAAACCCAACCCTATGTGACAAGTTCTCTGTCACCTCTTTTCTCCAAGTAAATGATATGCTGCTCAGAATATTGCTAGAAAAGGGAGAGACTGGCAGAAGAGGCAAGAGGGAGGGGAAAGGGATGAATTTAAAATTTACAGATACTTTTTACACACTTTGAGGATATATTCCTCACTCTCCTCCTCCTATCCATGAGGCAAAAGTTCAAACAAGTTATTTATCATTTTTGTATCTTTTTTTTTTTTCAGAGTCGATCCATGTTAGACCAAGGTGAAAGAAAATGTTTGTGCCAGTCTTATGCTTCTTTTAACACATCAATCCATTGCTTCATTTTTAAAAAGCACTTTTTTTTTGGAAAATTTTCTAGACAAAAAGAAGAAAGTCCTCTCATATAAAACAGTCAGAAGGATAGCAAAAAGAAAATGCAAGCCAGGAGGACTGATGATACCGGCTTGTGTCAGGAACTAATATGGAAGAAGGTAATTAGTTTTTGGTGACTGGAAATGTTTGCAGTACTAGCAGCATGAAAACCTGGGAGGAAGAAATGCAAGATATGATGTGGGATTAACAAAACTTTTCAGAAATTCTACTGGCTCTACTTGCAAGTCTTTTAAACATGTGGTTCAGATATTATTCTGTATATTTTGGACAGTACTGACAAATTCTGAAATGTGTTGACACTCACTGTATGTATTGGGCCTTGTTGACACAGGATGTCAATTAGAAGCACAAAAATATTAACTTGGCATTATTGTCTTTGCCACTCTAAACTTAAGCCTTTATATTTTCATGAGAAATGCATATCTAAAACAGGTTTGAAACACAAATTGTAATGCAGCTGGGTTTGAGAAAAGCCTTTTCACACCCTTACCTTAAGAAAGCAAGAGCAACACTGCAATTACTGGGATTATAAAGAGCAAGATATCAGGCACAAAAATAGTGGGAAATCATACAGATCTTTGCACCACTGGTGCCTCCTGCATCACAAATTTAATCTTTTAGAACAATCTAACCTTTTCACTCTGATTCTCTTAGCAAGATTCTACTATCCATTCCTGATAGGTATTTGTGGCAGACAGAGATCATAAAACATATACTGGAATACATTTAAGCTGTATGGCGTAGTGTTTTGAGATACTAACTGTATACTTCTGGCTCAGAATCTAAAGATAGCTTTTGCATATATGCTCCAAATGATGCATCACTACAGAAAAGGTTACTAACACAGTTCCTTAAAACTCAAGCTGGAGTTTTATGGAGTAAATATGTTTAGTAAGTGGTATAATAGTAGGCCCATTGGAGCCATGATGGTGCAAGTATAAACTTACTTCTCTGAAATAAATTGTTTAAGAGTATAAAAAGGTGTCTACAAGTTTTGGTTAAAGGATTGTATAATTCAGAAACTTAAGGATTAGGCTATGTTTCTTTTTAACTGAGAAATAGCAACACCAAGATTTAGCACTTATGGAACTCTCTGTACATTCAAAGCACTAAGTGACAATACTGTTAACATTACCAATTTACAGTGTTTGATAAAAAGCTACCAGTGCACTCATCTCTGCTATTCAAATCTGCTGTGCAGAGAGTATGCAGTGGGACTAGTCTCTACAAATGGATAATTGGAACATAATCAAAATGTTATTTAAGAAAAATAGTTGTCACATTTGGAACAGAACATATTTCCCTGTTTTAAATTGTGATCAGTTCAAGTTGGCAAGAGGAGCCACCAGCAGCAAAACAACTAGCAACAGGCAAGGAGTGCTCAGCAGGCAAGGATGTTTGTGATACAAATCTGTTGTATAGGAACAAACTGGGAATCCCTCAAATTCTTGCCTGTTTATCAGCTCCTAAGAGGAAAAAACAAAAGCTGTTTTTAGATTTTCACAAGTATTGTCTTTGCTAGGATTAGGTAGTATTAACTCTTTGAATGAGTGAATAGCAAGTAAACTCAACCCAAACACCCCCAAGAGGCATCCCAATTCATTCACAGGGGCAAGGAAAGTCTGCACTGCTGGTACACTCACAGACGTCTCTCCACAAAGGGCAACCTGCTACCTCCACAGTTGGGTTAGTCCAGCCAACAAATCCACTATCTCAAATAATAAACATTTTTTTGAACTTTATTTTTTATACTTTTATTTCATAAATAATGTATGAGGAATTATACATAATAGGAACAGTTTAAATACCTCCCTAATATTATATGTTGTCTTACATTGAGAGGGATGTACATTACACATTTTACACAGACCTCTTTAACCCACTGATAATTAGTTTACACATTAACTGTGACCGCAACAAAATCACTGCTGGTTGAAAAACCTTGGAGAATGCTGTGGCTAATTTGCGCTTTTTCAATTTCTATGTTTTACAGAGATAACTCTGCACCATTTCAAGAAGGATTTTCTTCATGTGGCCTCTACCATGAAAAAAATATAGCCTGCATACCTGTCCTGAATCCGCAGGCAAGAATCTAAAGTAGATTCAAGGATAGGGATCTCAGAGAAACTTGACACACTCTGGACTGAACTTCTGTAACGCAAGCAAGTTTTTAGTGCCTGAACTTCCACATTATGAAAATACATATGCCATTGTCTTGGCACAATTGGGTGAATTCATAGCTTATTCACCAGAGTTCATTCTTTGTTTATTTGCTTGCTATACTTTAGGGTCAGTGAGGAAGGGAAATAATCTTGAGTCTGACTTCTTACACATGACAGGGTTTGTATATACATGCTAGCAATGCCATGATCACCAGAAGTTTCTCCTTACAGCTCAACAAAACTGCAAGATATGTTAGCTGGTTGATGGTAATTATCCTGATGATTGCTCCTAGTTAGCACCAAATATAAGACAGTTAAAGTTACTCTAACTTCCAGTAAAAGAAAGATCAAATTAATTTTTCTCTGTCAGGGGCATGGCAAACATGGGCAGCTGCCATGAAACAGCTATGTTTGGTAATGCACCTGTAGGCCTGAGAGTTCAGGTCACAACATTTCACTCATTTAGCTTGATATTGAGCTTAATAACTTGTGTTTGATTAGAACATAACTTGGCATCCTACCTTCATTTGAAGATTCTTATGTTGTTTCTTTTTTTCACTGGTTAATCACAATTTTCCTTAAAGTGTGAATATTATTTTCACATTTGAAGTTGTCCAACACCCTTTAAATTTTTCCTCAAGACCAAGTTTGATGTACAGAATAGGGCCAAATGGAAAAACTTCCACTGCCCATGTTCATGTGTGACAAACTGTGGGTATAACTGTGGAAGAGCTTCCCTCTCTCAAGACATGGATGATAAACACCTCATTTTACATCCTGCGAGTTGTTAGCCAATCCAAAGACACAACCAAGATCCTTTTTCTTTTATACAGTTACATACTGCCATCACCATGACTACTTTCTGAATAATTTAATGCTGTCTGTTAGAAAAAAAATTAAATGGGGAAAAAACCTTTTACTCTACCCACAGCATCTCCAGTAGTCATTCCTCATTTTTTTAAACTTTCTCCGCTCTTCTGCACCACTAGCTTACATTTGCTGGCATAAACCTTGGGTGAACTGGAAGAAGTGGTTGTTTTAGCCAGAGGAAAACCTGACTTCAGAAAAAGAAAAAAAATGTAAAAAATAATCACAGTGTAACCTAAAGAAGGGGTGTAACCATTGTGTTAATGAGAGTGTGAAATTATAAAATTAATAACATATTTCTCTTTTATTGACTTTTTTGTTTTGTTGCATTGAAATGGTTAACTTGATTGAATTTATATACATAGGACTCTTGAGTAGGAAATTTTAAAAAGGCCAGATAGACTAGCAGGAAGCCTGTTTAACAGCATATGATGCAAATAAACAATAAAGCTTATAAAGTAAAAAAGCATAAACCAAGAACTATGAATTCGTTTGAACAGTCACAAGAAAGGAAACAAAAAGTTTTCAGATCCCAATAGTTCAGCTTTGGTGCATCCAGCTGACAGTTGCCTGAATATATAAATTTCTACAACAACCTTGGTTGGCAAATCTCAGATCACATTTGTTCTTTTAAATATATTCTCAACTTTGACAAGATGGTCTGTAGTATGGTCTTTGCAAAAGTCAATAAAGTTGTAACTATACTAATAACTAAATTTATAAAATAATATAAATTTATAAAATAATAAAAAATACTTCACAGCTTATGGAAAATCCCAACCTACCATCATAAAATGCTAAATATAAATAAGCAGAAAGCACGTGGATTACATTTAACAGTACTTGCAACAGACTTCATTCAAGAAGAATTTTGTAAGCTACAGTAACAGCTCATAATGAACGCAAACATATTTTTTCTTTTCTTAAAATATTAATGACATCAAGAGATTGGTTTTTGAGATAAGGTGGAAAGAGAGAATAGAAACTTGTATAAACTAGAATTTTTACTGCCAAGTTCATTCGTGAATAAATGAGTTTTAGATTGCTGGCAGCATTTCAATGAGACATCACGTACCTTCCAGAA
Organism: Strix aluco; assembly: GCF_031877795.1. Lineage (NCBI taxonomy): Eukaryota > Metazoa > Chordata > Aves > Strigiformes > Strigidae > Strix > Strix aluco. Next base: position 57,980,629 of record NC_133935.1, read on the forward strand.
AAATTTTAGACTGTAAGTATCTTAATGAGACAGATGCAGTCTTCTCTACAACTGCTGAATTACAATTTCATCATTCATGTAGTGGAGCAGAAAATGTAAGAATGAAGTTAGAAAGACCTTCTCCATTTCAATACAACAAGCCCTAAAAAGCATAATAAATTTTGGAAAGAAAATTAGCTATATAAACACTAGTGCATACTGTGTATTTAATGTTTTTTATTACATGTGGAAAGGCAGCCCTGTACTCAACTGACCATTTTATAATCATACATAATTTAGAAAGTACTAACATAGTTCAAATGAAATTTTATAAAATGAGCAGTGGTACTGGATGCCCAAATTAAGACACCTGAGGGCCTCATTATCTCCTTGGTTAAGAGCTCCTTTTCTACTTAGTTCAAAGTGGGTACAAAAGTCATTAGGTAATAGAAAAAATTTAAGCTTGTCAACTGATATCTATCTGAAAAACCCTTAACGGTGAGCTATACATAAGCTGTAGGTACTTATATCACTCAGTCTTGCATTTGTGAATGGGCATGATCTGTGAATGTGTGCATTTAACAGCAAAGACAAGGATGAGATAATTATTAGATCTCTAATTAGCCAGAAATATCTTCTCCTTTGCACTCAGGAAATGCTATAGGACCTTTTTGAAATGCTTTACAGGCAAATACATTATTTTCCTATTTTCCTCTCAGCTGCCCCAACCATGTTCCTATCCTGGTCCGACACAGCTTTTCATAGAATCATAGAATATCTCAAGTTGGAAGGGACCCATAAGGATCATTGAGTTCATCTCCCTGCTCCTCACAGGACTACCTAAAACTAAATCACATGACTAGGAGCGTTGTCCAGATGCTCCTTGAACTCTGACAGGCTTAGTACCATGACCACTTCCACAGAGAGCCTGTTCCAGTGGCCAATCACCCTCTCAGTGAAGATCCTTTTCCTGATGTCCAACCTGAACTTCCCCTAATGCAGGGGGGGATTCATTCCATTTCCTCATATCCTGTTGCTGGTCACCAGAGAGAGGAGATCAGCACCTCCCCCTCCATTGCCCCCCTTGAGGAAGTTGTAGACCATTGATGAGGTCACCCTGCAACCTTCTCTTCTCCAGGCTGAACAAGCCAAGTGACCTCAGCCAGTCCTCATAAGTCTTACCCTTGAGACCTTTCACCATCTTGGTCTCCCTCCTCTGGGCCCACTCTAATAGCCTGATGTCCTTCTTATACTGAGGTTCCCTAAACTGCACATGGCACTTGAGGTGTGGCCGCACAAGTGCAGTGTAGAGTGGGACAATCACCTCCCTCAATCGGCCAGCTATGCTGTGCTTGGTGCACCCCAGGACATAGCTGACCCTTTTGGCTGTCAGGGCACACTGTTGACTCGTGTTCAACTTGCCATCCTCAACCCAAACCACCAAATCTCTTTCCACAGGGCTGCTCTCCAGCCTCTTGTCCCCCAATGTGTACAGGACTACCTTGTCCCAGGTGGAGAATCCAGCACTTGCTTTTGTTAAATTTCATATGGTTGGTGATTGCCCAGCTCTCTAGTCTATCCAGATCTCTCTGCAAGGCCTCTCTATCCTTGAGGGAGTCCACAGCTCCTCCATGTTGCAGCACTACATAAACCCATACAAGAAACGCATATGTTTGAGGGGACAGATCAGGATTTCACATATTCTTTTAAAAGAACTATTTATGACACAAACTATTTTTTTCAGTGGCTGTGGGTCTGTCCCCCAGGGGGTGAGGAACTGCCCTGCCACCACCCTGTCCCCAGCTCCCTGTGCCCGTTCCCTTCTCGACTGCTCCTGTTACACCCTGAGGGTTTTCAGCTTCGACTCTTTAAGCAGTCAGGCCACCCACTAAGCTGGAATGCCTTTGTCTTAATTCATACAGCACTAAAGCACTACAAGGACCTGATTAGCATTGACAAAGTGGCTTCAACATTACTAAAATAAATTTTTAATTACTTTAATTAAACCAATGCAAATTCCCAAATGTAGATGAGTTTAAACCAAAGCTCTAGTTCATTTCCACACATGTTCTTGATTCTTCTCTGTGTCACAGAAACAGGTATCCCTTGAGGATGGCAAATAAATGAAAGCTTCTGGGTGTTGAGTAAAGCAATTGCATCTGCCAGCTGGTAAGATCATTCCAAAAACTAGATGAGCAGCTCAGGGCAAGAAAAGAAACTGCTGCTTTGAGCAGGAAAGAGGAAGCTTCAGAGGTTTTGACACTTATGCCAGACAATGAGCAACCACATGCTAAAAGCTGTACAATCTAGCCAGTGGGCAGAAGACTAAGCTTCACTAAACTGTGGGATGGAATGGATGGATGAACAGAAGGACTGAAGGACAGAAATCATTTTATCATGCAGGAACTGGCAATGCTGGCATGGATGGATGATTACAAATAGTGGGGTTTAAGAAGTTACCAAACTTCAGGGAGAATATACCAGCTTTGGTTGGAAGCCAGTAATTAACGGCATTCACAAACCTAGTCACAAAAATGTTGGTGGCTTTTTTTGTTTTGTTTTGTTTTGGGCTTTTTGTTTTAATTATCACTGAGAGCAGCAACTTCAACAGAGTGACAGCAACTTTTTTAATTGCTATAACTCACTTCCTTGTAACTTCTTGATTGCACTCAGACCAACATAGTCCTTTGTTAAATCAGTTTAAGCTAATTTGAGGTTTGGTTTACTCTAGCTTTGGTTTACTCTAGCTTGTGTACAAAGTTAAATGTGAACAACTTTATTAAAAAACAGAGACTGTTACCAACCAAATGTAGTTTCCTATTTGGCCATCATGGGGCATGATGATTATGGTAACAGCTAGGGAAGGAATGGGTCCTGATAGCCTCCGGCATCCATGCCTCTGTGTTCATCATCATTTGTGTAGAGCTTAACAACACTCTGTCTCAGATCACCAGCACACTCACTCACCCAGCTACATTCCTGCTATTTTCAAGTACTCTGCTTCATTAAACCTTAAAAGGACTCTGATTGCAGGCCACAGTTGGAAAGTAGTTATGCACTTTTTTCCTCTCTGTAATTAATACAAGAAAGTCTTTAGAGTCTTAGTCTCACACTTCCAAACTAGTTTCATTTCAGTTTACTTTTTTCTATGAGGAAGGGCAATTTTTGCTTTCTCTAACTTGGGTAAAGATTTGGTCTGAGAGTTCTCTCTGGCCTTAGATGTAGGAGTGGGTATATTTTTACACTATTTACTGTATAACAAATGTCCAGTGTGGCCACAGGTGATTTAGCAGATTACACAAGGCAATGAGACAGTTCTATATAGATTTTCTCACTTTGAATAATACTTGCTGAAGTCAAATCCTGTAGGAATAAACAGATTTGACAGATAATGTATATACAATATCCTACTGCACAAACCTATTGTTTACAGACATAACTGCATATTGGATTTTTTGACAGCTGAAAAATCACATAAAGATTTTTACCATTTTCAAGTTTTTGTAAAATAGAGAATATCAAGCTACATTTAAATACTCAATCACATCATTAAAATTTTTAAATAAATTATCCAGTAAAAGTGAGGGTCAGCATAATAGAAATGGAAATTTCAGAGATCTCTGCAATTAACCACTATTTATATATAAGCTCACTTGTCAAAGTGAGTCGCTAGGTATTATAGACCAAGTACACTTTTCACAATGTATTCAACTGTGCAAATGCTAATAACTCTGTCTTTCTTCCAGTAAAGGTACAATCACGTAAATAGGCCCACTGACATCTAGGGCTAAGGAATGACCTCCCTATTTAAGAACAAATTATGTGCCCCACTCCATTCCCCTTGCACAAAAGACAGCAGAAATTATTCTGTCCTGTCAGTTGTCTTTCTGGGAATTTCCCGTGTGACCCCCAAAGCAAGGATAAATCTAGAGTACCAGCACACCAACCCACTCCCCCTCTGGAGCAAGGAAAACAGCTCAAATGCAGTATGTTCTGCTTCTCCTCATGTGGAAGGCAATACCTACCTATAGGCCTCCTACCCATTAGTACACACATACCATCTCCAAAGATGGGCAAAAAGTAGGGAAGATGTTAGCAGGAGTTATATCTTCTCTTCATTAAGTAGAAGCTCATGTACATGGAATACAGTCAAGTATTTCACATCCTCTAAAATAAAAAACAGTGGAAGAAGGTTCCTGTTCTCTCTTGTTCTTATTTTATTCCTTATTTTATTCCTGACAAAAGTTATTATTCAAAATCTATCTACTTATTTACCCACAGAGTTTCCTGACACTACTATCTGCTGACTACTATCTCCCAAAAATTTAAACTGTGATTCCTTTCAGTAGCCTCTGTCTGCTGCTTCCTGCATCATCTTCTTCAAAACTCCTAGACATTTGGTAATATTTGATATCAAGCAATTTAACAAGAGCTCCAAAAAAATTAATTGCAACTGAAAATGGGCACGTGATTTCTAAATAAAATTCTTGTTAAATAATAACAGCTTGACTGCATTCAGTAAAGGGATTGAGCATGTGAAAATACTGAATTCTAACCAAGCAAGTCTTTAAAGTGAAAGGGTGAAATGAAGTCTCAAAAAGAAGCGTAATACCTAACCTTGCTTGAAACATTTAAGACTGTCTTTTCTCACTGGGGTTTATTACAAGGTTTCTGATGAAAATATTCTCTTTTGCAATGTAATTTTTGTTTCCCTAGTTTCACTGCAGTAAATATCTTTTTCTTCCACATACCTGCAACTGTCTGTACTTTTCCCTCTTCCAAAGATTATACTTATTGAGAACTTGCATTCAGATCAGCTTGTTGCTAATTTTGAGGTACAGTGGAATTCTGTTAGATAGAATGCGAAACAAAAGGACATGCTAGACACTGACAGACACCAAAAAAATTATTCAATACTGAAAATATTTGAAATGGAATTTGCAACTTGAAAGGGTTTTCAACAGCATATGAGCACCAGAATGCACAGAAAAACCTAATTAGCAATGATACAAAGAGAAATGAACAAGTCTTTTGTTTTGTTAATTATAAAGGGATTGAGAAGACTGACAATGGGAATTATGCCTCTATTCTTGAGAAATTAGCTGCTTTTTAAGAAATAAAAATCAAACAACATGAAATTACACAGGCCCACTACCCATGTGAATTTTGGCTCCTCAACTCCAAATAAGCAGGTTTCTATTGTTAATGCTAAAAGTCAAGGTCAATTTACTCGCTTCTACAAAAAAATAAACCCATATGGTATTCTTTTCTAGGATATATTAAGCTAATACCAATGAAGTTACAGTACTTGGTTTAGCTCCCATAGAAATAAATGGTAGAAAACCTTCCTCTGATGAAGCTAGGCCAAGACCAAGCCTGTAATTCTCATTTGAAATCCTTATGACTAGAACAAGGAAACCTGTAAATAACTATTGAACTATAACCTATAACCTTGTTTTCAAATGCAGCTCAAGATTTAAAGTTTAACAAAACAACTCATGAATTCTAAAGAATATGGTATAGTTGTTTTTTCCTAGGATGTTTAACTTTGCATTCAGAAACTAAAAGGTGATTTTCAAGACAAACTTTGACAAAAATAAATCATGAGACCAAAGCAGGCTTCTTTGAAAGGAAATAAAGATACTTTTAATTGCTACTTTTTCCAAAGAAGAGAGTTTTAGACCTCCTGGGGATATACCTGAATAATCCACAGACAAGCAAATGACACTTGATTAATTTTGGCAACAGAATGGGAATACAGCAATATGTTACAGCATTTGAAACAACAGACTTGCTAGTTAGTAATAAGCAGGGGAATTACTCCTTCACTATTATTTTAAGTATGACACAGATGTTTTATTGTCATCCAACAACATATCACAGTAAAGCATCTTTAAGGCAACCAGCCTTTAAGAATGAAATTTGAATAAAACAAATATATTATTTTTCTGTGAAAATAACTTCTGTCATTACACCTTTCCTTCAGTTAATTGCATTTCTAAATGTCTTGGCAAGAATTTCATAGTACACAGCAGATTCATTAGGCAGCTTTAATAAGATCATTCAAGCATTTGTTCACATGAAAAGTTCATCCAAAAGCATCAAAATTCTAAGCCAGTATCACGATACTTATTATTAAGGCAGACATTCAGGCATTCTACTACTTTTTATATTTATTTAGATTGCCAACTTCACAGCAAATATATTAGTGTTGTCCTTGTATGTCACATGCATTCAATCCCTGGAGTTAAATTAATTTGGCTAACATCCAGCTACAAATCACTTAGTTAAAATTATCATTCCCTTGGTGAATATTCATTGGATCAGAAAGGAAATATAAAGTGAAAGATGATCATAAGCAACTTGTCGCTACTTGAACTTTAACCTAATCTTGTTGTTATCCACAAATGATTGGTTATTTTCCATTCATGGGCAATAATCTCTGTACTATTAGTAATTAATATATAAATAAACATTCTACATAAACCAAACTACTACTGAACAGTATTTTGCAGGCCACACCCACTAAAAACTGTGAGTGAATTTTCAAAATTAATTCAGTGAAAATTCATTGAATTAATTTCAAAACCAATCAAAAAAAGAGCTGGAAACTGTGACTAGTAAGAAGAAAGTAAGGAGGAAGTAACAGTCTGTCATAAAACTCTTAAGGGAAACAAAAGTTTTTCACAAATCCTTTGTTAGTTAAATGCACAATCTATGTAATAGCAACTGAAGAAAACAATATTAAGCTCTGTTAGCCTACTCTGTCCTTAATTCAAATTGTTGAAGTGTCTTCATGTCTGAACTTACTAAATCATATTTTCTATTTTGCTCAAAAAAGATAAATATGAGTGACATCCAGGCAGGGGAGTACACAAATTCAGCTTCATATTTGTCCTTTGGATGCCCCTGAGAGTGGGTACATTGCAGAGGCAACATGCTAGAATTCTGAATACAAGAATATCAGATACTGTTTATTTCAAATAAAATTGCATGAATGGGTGGGATGGAATACCACCACCACTACTGGTAAGACATTTGATTCTTGCAATGTATTAATGTGAGGCTTCTTCAGATCCAGCCCTAAAACCATCTCCTAGACAATACATCCCAATGAAGGAGACTGTGATCAAGTTCTTTATAATTTTAGCTCTATTTAAGCTTCTTAAACAAAAAGTTCAGAGACAATTTTTATCCTGAAAGAAATCTGGTTACTTTTATATACAGTATTATTCTGGTGAAATACATTTAAGGACTGCTATGAATAATAGTGATAACTAACAAACAGTGCCAGTGTACATTTCACCACAAAAACTCTACAGATATTCCTTTATTGGTTATAGTTACTATTTGTGGGTTGCTGATTGTGTTCGGTTTTTTCTTTTTATTATTTTAGTAACAGTATATATTTCTGAAGGATTAAGCAAAATATATGACTTCTTATTTTACACATCTAATTTCTGGTAATGATTTTAATGTAGGTGTCTGTACTAATCATACTGGTGATTTTGGATTAAAGATTTAAAGGTAACAAATAAAGAAAAAAAAATTCTAAATCTTTCACCACAGGGTGGATAATGTTTCTGGATAAGTTTTCAAAGGCTTGTATTTAATATAATGAAAGCAAGTGAAAAAAATGGCGGTATCTATGCACAGCATGAACATCTTCATCAAAACAAGCCACTGATGACTCAAGGATTAACTCCCACACAATTTAAATTAATTTTATCAAGTGATTACATCTAGGTACTATTGTTCCCCTTCCCTTTTTCAGCATCTTCATCTCTTTTCCTTGCAAAACAAGAAGAAAAGTTTAAGTCCTAAATACCAGCTCCATAAGGGTTGTGAGCTATCTAAAATGGTTAGCAAAACATATGGAAAACAATTAGCATGAGAGTGAATTCAGATCTTTGCCAAAGGAAGGCATTATATGTGTTACAAAGGTGATAAGGATAAAACAAACATGTTGAAATTAACAAAGCTAAAATTCTATGGCTCTTGCAGAATCTGGTTAATATATAGATTACATATCAGTTTTCAACTTTTCTGCCCTGCTTACAAGCCATGATTGGACACAGATATTGTGGATGGCAGATTAATAAATCCTACATCAGTAAATGCTTGCAAGCAGAAACTTGATATATACTGAAAAATTTCCAAAAGCCATTAGATTTGTCATTTTAAAACACTAACATTTTAATTAGAAAATCAGACAGCCCATACTTGCAATATTGTGATGCTCAAAGGAACAAAGATGTCCAAACTTGTTCTGTCATAAGCATTTCCAAACAATAAAAACCTGCTTGGCTTAAGACTCAGCATTTATCATTATTATAGTTTTGGAAAAGAAGAATTATTGTGACTCTTTTCATCTTGCTTTCCTCATTTATCATTTTTTCTTCCATTTGTGATTCTTTAGTGATTTTCATCATTAATACCATCCCTCCATATTAGCTATTACAATGTCATTTATTACCTGAACTGCTCACTGCAATAAGTAAAGACATCATTTCACAATGGCAGCATTTACCTACTCCAATTCTGATACAGGCTTATCATTTAATACTACACATTTCATATGATAGAACTGTCAAATCACAGGGCACTCAGAAGTGGAAATCACACAGTTTACAAAGTGATTCTAGCAGTACTATTTAGGCTGTAGCCTTCATAAGGAAAGTCCAAATGTACTAAAACATATCTATTTATAATAATTTTTTGTTTTTAACATTTGCTAAGTATAACACTGACTGTCATTTAGTAATGATTACAGCTTTAAATATATTCTTGTTAATTTCTCTGATGGTTAATTAAAGAAATGGAGTCGGTCACATCTCATTTGGGTTCAATCAGTTTGGCTTCATGTGTTACTGAGTCTTCAGTCTATTTATTTACATAGAAATTGCATTTTATTCCATTATCTAAAATCTTATCTAACTCTTCCATTCTAACTTCTTATGTGAATGAAGAGGTATCTCATGTGGATAGAGCCAACTGTCCTTTCCGTGCCACCTGCAGGCTAGCCTGAGTCCCTATTTGAATCTCTGTCAGACATGGGCCAGAAGTTAGATTATACTGATTTATAACACAAAAAAAACCCCATTTGTTTACATAGTTCAGTGGAAATCCCCCATTCTACTCAAATGCCTACATTTCTGTTGATCAGAATTACATTATTCTGCTTGCACTACTAACAAAATTATGATGGAGAAGAACCTTCCATCTTATTCTCCACCATACCCTGATTGCTACATATTTTTCAGGGTATATATTTTATAAAAGGATGAAAATTGAAAGATGGCAGCATTCATAAATGTTTTGACACACACACATGGTATAGGTCTTGCTCTTGCAGTGTTTTGCAAAGGTATCATGAATGAGTACAAATGAAGAACACTTAATACTGACCAAAGGTAAAAATTCAGTTATACAAGCAGGAATAATGCAATTAGGTTTGTTTAAAATGAAGCAAACACTATACTTTATTTTCAGTTTTGGAAAACTTTATTCAGAAAGACTTGACTCTTAATGAATTTGCCCAAACTAGTTTGAAGTAATATCTACTATCTTTAGCAAAAAACCTCTTATTTCCAGGGCTCAAAATACAGGCAGTTTATTGCATTTCAGGAGTTTTCATAGGGCAGTGGAAAAGGTTGACATATTTAAAACCAATCAACACATAGCTCTCAACTTACATGTTTTTCATACCTTACGTTATTATGTTCAATCATGTATGAAAATGTGATGAAATATCACTGCTTTCTGGAAACTTCTAAATATCTACAGGTTTATTGGTAAACAACAGAAAATATAACCACTCAGCAATAGTACTCATCACACTCTTTTGTTGAGGCTTACTTTGCTCTCACTTTCTACTTTATACTCTCTTTTCTCCCCACTCACTCCATTTCTCCCTAAAATACTTTCACATGTCCACAGTTTCCACCACTTTTTCCTCTTCATTGTGATCCATTCTCTTAATCTTCTTTCAGAACACAGCTAGATATCTTACTCTGCTTCAAACTCCAGTAATATCTTCTCCAAACATGCCTTTCTCCTTCAAACACGGTACCATAAGTCTGCTCTTGGTAATACCTCTGCTGTTGTTGTGCCAGCTGACAGCTATTCAAAGCCTCTGAATACCTCATTCTTTCCAAATTCTTGCCATTCCAGAGACCTGGACCTTTCAGTGTGATACAACTTCTATACTTGCCTTAGCTTATAGAGGCCTGCCTCCTGAAACAGACTGTGAGGAAGAATCTGTTGTGCTTCTCCTCCAAATCATCTCTTGCCTCCATTATCTTTCTTCTGGAACTACACAGAAAACAGTGACTTCCCTCTTTTCCTCTCTCTCTGCCATGTACTTATGTTCAACTGTTCACTATCAGTTCCCTTTTGTTTTCAGTTCTTCCTTCTACATATTCTTCCTCTCATCTCTTTGCTTTATTTTCTATGTTAATTAATCATTTTCTCCTTAACCTCCTCATGTATTTGTCATTTTCTTGCTGACCCACTTCACCTCTTCTCCAAATCCGCCACTCCCCCAGAAGAAGTTCAACAGACTTGATCTTCTCAAAACACTGGTTTTGGTCAAGTTATTCTGACAACACAAGGTCATACAGCCCTTAAATTACATCCTTCACCCCCAAATAGGATAAAGTTTGGGTCTCTCTCTTCTTCAGAAATCTTCTCCTCCTTGTAAGAGTTTGGGGTTTTTTTTCCTCTTCTTTATTTCCGTTTCTCTGGAAATACACACAGTTAAAACTCCCAACTGCACACTCAGCATCGCATGTCTCATTTGCTGCAACATCAGTTTCTCTGCCCTTAGCAAATGCAATCTTGTTCCACTCATACCCACTCAGAATGCTGCTACAAAAATGATTCTCCTAATTTGTTGCTTAGATCATGTCAATACTGCCCCTGCTGTATTGCATCAAGCAAGCTATTGCTCTACATTTTATAGGTCCCCAAAACAGATACAAGAATTATATCTTTTCAGTTTAGCATGTATGTACTATTAAAGGGGTATGGCTGGACAGCAGCAGAAAAAAATGCTGGGTTTTGTGGTCCTGGTCACTGCACACTGAACTACCTGAAAGGAGAAGGTCTTCCCTCCCCCAAAAAAACTGCGTTTGCCAGGAGAGAGAAACTTCTGGAGTGCTGGATGGGGTCCTTCCTGCAGCAGGTCTCTCTTACACACAGACCTCAGATATGAAAAATAACAGATGAAAACTTTAAAGATACAGATGGTACACACAAGTCATCTGTGACACCTTGGGGCTTAACTGGGGCAGTGATAGGGATGGGGGAACAGATGGGGAGAGGGAGAGGAGTGTGTGCTGCAGACTATTTTAAAGAGTCTGTGCAAGGTGACGGTGAAATGCAGGTCTATTTTCAGTAGACTAGAAGCACTACTCCAGGGTCTACACTTCATCAGAAAATTGTAAAAGGCTTTTAAATTTTTAAAAAGCAGGAAATCATCGAGCTAACCAATTGCAAGATAAGCGTTATGGGGTCCAGGACACATGCAACCAGGACATGTCTCAGTGTCCTGACTGCAGTTACTTAAGAGTCTTAACAGGATCCAAATGAATCTTAGAAAGTAAGTAGCATTGTTTAGTGAAAGTCAGGCAAACAGCAGAAATAACTTAAGGAACATTTATTTTACATACATATAGGACTCTCAATGCAAATAGAAAATGATGTGGTTTGTGAGCAATCCAACAGGCACTGAAGAGATAAGAAGGACATCAGGCTATTAGAGTGGGCCCAGAGGAGGAAGACCAAGATGGTGAAAGGTCTCAAGGGTAAGACTTATGAGGACTGGCTGAGGTCACTTGGCTTGTTCAGCCTGGAGAAAAGAAGGTTGCAGGGTGACCTCATCAATGGTCTACAACTTCCTCAAGGGGGGCAATGGAGGGGGAGGTGCTGATCTCCTCTCTCTGGTGACCAGCAACAGGACATGAGGAAATGGAATGAATCCCCCCCTGCATTAGGGGAAGTTCAGGTTGGACATCAAGAAAAGGTTCTTCACTGAGAGGGTGATTGGCCACTGGAACAGGCTCCCCTTGGAAGTGGTCATGGTACCAAGCCTGTCAGAGTTCAAGGAGCATCTGGACAACGCTCCTAGTCATGTGATTTAGTTTTAGGTAGTCCTGTGAGGAGCAGGGAGTTGGACTCAATGATCCTTATGGGTCCCTTCCAACTTGAGATATTCTATGATTCTATGATTCTAAGAGAAAAGTCCTAAACTTCATTCATGTCACTGTTTTAAGGCAACACTTATTTTTAAAAAATATTCTTTCACTGGCATAGGAAATTAAGAAATAAAATCTCTATATCATGCCCTTTATTAAACCTACCTAGCCATAGGCTGACTGGCAATTTACCTCTAATTGGACAGTTAGAGATTTAACCATATCATCATGTCTCTAGCTTCTGTAGACGAGCATTCAAGACATTTTCCACAGATGTGAATGGCAAAAAGAGAGAGGAACTATATGTATTTTTGATGAAGGCTAGATCCAGCACAGCATAAAATATCTTGATCAATATAAAAACAAAAGCCTACCAAAAATCATATAATTACTGTTCCTTAGTTTATTAACACTCTCTTTCAACAGAACAAAATATCTTACAGGTATGCTCTTAAGGATTTTTCAATAGAAAAATTACTACTGTTAAAAGTCCATGCTGTTAAAAAAGGTGTCCTTAATAATATTATACAACTTATAAAAATCGTTGATTTTAAAAACTCATCAATAACCACCAGTTTGCACTTAAAGATGTGGAGGGTTTTTTATTACAGTTTCTAAATCATACATTTACAGTCTTATCCTACAAAACACAGCAAAGAAATTAAATTTTTACTTTCACACCTATGCAGAATGAACATACATCCCAGAAGTACAAAACAGCAGAAGAATAAAATGTGACATAATTATCTGTCAAGGTGACTACAAGGCATCACCATGATGTAGCTTTGAAAGAGACCTGTGCAACCTATTAGCAGTAAAGAACAGAAAGTATCACTTTGATACTACATACAGATCCAGCCATCCATTCTGAGGCAATTCAGAACACACAACAAGGAGAGGTAATAGTGAGACCAAAAGTCACACTCTATTTAACAAAAAAACCTACCAGGATTCAGTTTGTCTGACAAAGCAAAGACAGAAGACTATACGATATTTCTCTATATATACTAGGGGCAGAAATTGGAGCAAAAAGAGGGAAGAAGTTCTTACTGCTTTTTTTAAATACTGTGAGGACAGGACCAATGACCATAAACTTAGCCTGAGATTAAACAAATGCTATAATCATTCCCAAAGAAAAGCCCACAAATATGAAAAGGCAAAAAAAGACTAACTACTTACAGGATAAAACTTGAGACATTTTTTAAGTATATGATGTTGATGCAGGAGATAGAAGGAGACAGATTTTCATGAAGCAAAGGGTCTATTTTAGCTTCCTTTTCCCAAATGTATAGGGAGAGAACTTTGTACTATTGCCCTAGAAATGCCAGTACATTACTGATCAACACACTTTGTGATAGTACCAAATTGCATTCATTCTCATCACTTCCTTGGAAATGCAGATACTATGTTATTTGATGAGCACAATTTCAGCTTTCCTAAATGCTCTATTCAGACAGGAACTTAATGAAGAATATCCAGTTATTTCATCAAATAGTAGTTCATCTGCTGGATTCTCAGATAAGTGAAAATCAGCTGAAATATTCTCCATTTTAAGAAGTGGAAGCAAGTTTTATACAGCTGGCATCTCACGTAGCAAACACACAAATAATGAACTAGATACAACTGTCACTCCTGAGTCACCACTGTACACTTCCCACATATTTTTAGACACCACTGATTTACGATACAGTAGACTAACATACTGCAAATCACAGAGGTAGCTGTAGTGTCTTCCTGTAATCTAATCACATTGGCAAACTGCAAAACCTTTACCCGTGCTGATGAGCAATTATACTTGTCTGCCCAGTGAAATCAATCTCCCTGAGAATGAACACTCACCAGTAGCATAACCACTATATAGCTGAACATAGTCCTGCAACTGCAGTGCTAATCTGTCATGTGCTTTTGAGCAAACAGCAATATAATGTAACTCTGTAATAATTTTCATCAAACTTTTCATTTTTTTCTCCTTTTTTTTTTTTTTTTAATTAACATCAACTAAAGAAAAAATTTAAAACATATGGTGTGTGACAACAGTGGTGCTCTTCTGGTCCTAACTTTGAACTTAGACTTTGGGGAAAAAAATTAGTATATAGTAATATATATTGTGAAAACGGATTGTTAACCCAATACTTTCATTATTGAACATTTCCTCTCCCAATCAGTCATTTTTAGATATGTGAGAGCATCCCTGGGAGTTTACCAAGGGAAGTCATGATTCCTACTTGTTTCTTGGCAAGTAAGAATTTATGATTAATATGGCCCTACTAAAGGAAACCAATAACATTGTTTAAAATAATGCTTTTTAGGAGCCCAACAGAGGTAATTTCTACACAAAAATGACCTTGATGATAACAGTTTGTTTTTATTGATACTATCTATCTTCAGTGTGATTTGACTGGATATTGAAGTTGTTACTTTTCGATATTTATGCTGAAACGTCCATATTTCATAATCTGCCATTTCAGTTTTTAGTCTGAAGGAAATGAACATGAATTATACAAATGCAGTATATGCAGACATCAATCTCGCAACACAGATTGTTTATTTTAATCAATGCCCACACTTGTCAGCATGGCCCTTTTTTACCATCTTCAACCCTACTCCAGCCACCTCCTGATTACATTCATGCTCATACAGTATACACCCTGATTAACACCATTTTATTTCCAGTATTAGGAACATGTAGCATAAGTTGTATGGGGTCACGTATAAAAATGACTGGTTCTATAAAGGTCAGCTATTATAATTCAGTCTATCACAAATGAACGTGACATGCAAGACTAAGAGCAATTTTATTCCCTGGCCACAGTCACATGAGGGTTACAAAGGCTTAAATCCCACAACAACAGTGGGATAACACACAAACACAATGTCTGCTATTATGGTCGCTTTGACAAGTTATTACTAACTGAAAGATGTCTACTGATAGCATCAGGGAGTAAAGTAAGTATATATGCATACAGTTCCTCTGTGACAAGTTCGTGTAACAAAGAAGTATTTGGTGCGCTCTGCTCTATCAGAGAGGCTACCAATAAAGTACTTGAAAAAAATAAACCATTCTCAAGGATGAACCCAGCTGATCAAGGCCAACATACACACAATCCAGCATTAGTGATGCTGTGAATAGAGACATACAGCCTCCAATGATGTCAACATTCTTTTATAAATATACATATTTACTTAGATATTTACATACACACAGAAATTATGATAAAATGTAAATATAGATAGTTGAAGTGCACAATCAGAATTGCTCCTGTCAAATAGACTAATAGAACAAATTGAAAGGCTAGCCAATCTCAAAATATAAAAGTGACTATAATTATCACAAGACTACTTTGCATTAGAATATAAAATAACAGACAGCCTTTCCCACTTATAGATTTAATTTATTTTTACGCTTGTCAGATTCAAGTTTGATCAAAATTGCTGCAAACAAAAGACTAGTAAATCCATGGTCCATTGGACAGTTATTGAAATGTCAATTTATTTTACTTGCTTAGTTCTATTAATTATATTCACAATACTAATGAGGAACACTAAGCTCTTTTCTTGGGATAATTCTTTATATATTTCTAAGTGAATGACTATGTAAGATAAAAATAAAATCACCTCATTTAAACATTTAAATTTTCCTAGATTTTTAAGAAATCTCAGTAAAAAACTTGATACATCCACATGTTAACTACTCTTCTCAGAGCTTTAGGACATATGGATAAAGTATGATATTACCCCATAGCATCATTATAGAACTACAGTAATTTTAGTAGCCTGAAGCATTAAGGTAA
This sequence comes from Strix aluco, assembly GCF_031877795.1. Lineage (NCBI taxonomy): Eukaryota > Metazoa > Chordata > Aves > Strigiformes > Strigidae > Strix > Strix aluco. Next base: position 57,996,596 of record NC_133935.1, read on the forward strand.
AAATAACATATTTCAGTGGTGACAGCATTTGAGTTGTTTCCAGAATTATTCCTCTATTTATAAACAGATCTTGTTGAGGACTTGCAGGACTTTTGACATGATAGACTCAATACCTAACTATACTTAAATCAATGGTTCTCTGGCACATTCCCCTTTTCTCTAAACATTTAGGAAGTCATGGATCCAACTAGTTCTCTGATATAAGAGGTCAACCTATCTGCTTTTATAACCTACAGAGATTTCTAAGTGAGCCTTTAGATGCCAATTAGCTAAAAAAGCAGCACGCTAGTGCTCTCTGGTCAGCTCTTAGCAGACTTCCTTTGTTAAGAGAAAGGGAGAAATTATACTGGTCTCATCTCTCTGGAAGATAACTCTGGCCTAGGTGAATTGTGAGCTGCCCTCTTTGGGCAGCTTTAAGCTGTGCTGTGCAAAACCACAGACTGAGCTGAGAGATATACCCCACTATTCCTAAAAATGTTTGGTAAATGTGTGCATGCTGTAGTACATTCTATATATGTTTACATTGTATTAACTGTAAGGAATTTATGGATACAGCAATAATGACTATTGCATTTCAGAGTTTCTGTGCGATTTCCTTGTGAGACGGCAAATATATATGAAAGCAGAAGCGGATCAGACTTATGTAAAGCTCCTATTAAATCTTGAAGTCTGAACTGAATAGCTTGCATGTAAAAGAAAATACATGATACTCTAAGCTTAAAGATGGTTTGAGAGTCTCACATGACAAGGAAAGGGAAAGGGAGAGAAAAAGTAAAAATAAAAAATGAAAAAATAAAAAGAAGAAAGAAAAAAGGAAAGAAAATTAGGAATTTGCTGCAGACATGTAAACAGACTACCAGCTGAAAAGCTGATGATTCATGAAGACCAGCTCATGCAAGTGTTTAGCCAAACAAGAGATGACAACTAACTTCAAATCTTACAAGGCTAAAATTGGTGGGCTTTTTCCCTCTCATCTTAGTTATGAATAAGAGTTAAGTTTTAAAATCCTAATAATTTATAATAAGAGCATCATACTGGGTGACTGAATGTTTTGCTCAACTTTAATTGAAGTGTTCCCAAGACATATCAAAGACTTCATAAGATTAAAATAGAATAAATTTTATTCATCAGAGAGCTTGAAAATAAATTATTAAGATTTGGTTTCTATCACTTCTGTGGTTATCATTTTGTTACTTTTACCTATATATTTTTACTTCTTTAGTATTATTCTAAAGAGAAAATCATGACTCTCTTTATTCCAACTCATCTTTTCTATATTTTCTCTATTTGAATGACATATGTCCAGTTAGAAACTCCTGTATTCTCTATGTAAAATGGAGTTACACCCACAATGCATTTGTTTTGTATAATATGTAGCTAGACCATTTTTGTAACTTTTCCCAGTAATCTATAAACCGTTCAACACACAAAGCAAAGGCTTTTCCTTGCTTGAAGAGCTTGTAGTCTCAGAAGAAACTAGGATGATATGACTATGAAGGCCATGAAAGGGAAACTGAACAATGATTAATACCACCACCACCCCAACACAGACACACACACACATTTCTTATGGAGATTGCAAAAACAATTTTTTAGTGCCACTGAAGCAGAAGAAGGACAGACTGTCTTTTATTTAAAGACACCACTGGGAAAATGCTTTCTGCCTCAGGTGGAGCAGCTACGCCTACTCTAATACAGTATTACAGACAATGCTGAAAGAAGAAATCGAGGGCATCTTTGAGCATATGAATATGCTTTTTTTTTCCTAAAATCAGGCAGGGAAACAATCTTCTCAGCCTACACTACAGATGTAGATCCATATGTATCTTTCTTCTTTTCAGTATTTGGAGAGTTTATTATTATCCGGTTTATTATCAGACACAGAGATAGGCATTTTTGGTGCGCTCATTATGCCTTCTGGTATTCTGATCAAGACTGGCAGGTCCTGACCAGCAGGTCTAGAGCAGGAGAGGTGCCCTCTGCAATAGTTCTGAAGTTCTGGTCTCCCAGTCGTCTACAGTTGGTGACAAGCAGATGTCCCCTCTGGCACAGGCACCCAGGTTTCCTTTCCAGGGAACTTAGGACATATCTAAAATATAACGGGGATGTGGCTGGGGTGTGCACCTGTGTTTCATAGTTGGAGACAGTCCCCATGACTCTACTTTAAGAACAAGATTGGACTAAGCAGCACAGCACGTTGAAAGTAGAACAGATTGTGACTATGTAAATAGTAAGCTGTTGAGTCTTCAGAAAGCAATCAGTGTTGAAGGATGATTTTGGCCCTGAGAAAAATTGTGCTTATTGGCATTAAGAGTGGCATAGGACAGAAACTGTGGCAAATGAAAGGGTAAAATATTTCACTAGGAAGAAGAAGAAAACATTTCCATGTGCTGAAGGCTTCTAAAGATAGCTTTATGGGTTTGCTTGCATTGTAACCTTCAAGGCACCAAATGCATTTATTTTAAGGCAGTAATGAAAACATTTATTTCGGCACACTGAAAGAGCAATCTCATACTATTACTATACTGTAGTAAAGTTTAATCCATACCATCCTCAGCTGTGGCAGTTCCGATAATATATAGAAGTATGTTATCAATGCCTGGAAAACAGCAGGGAAGCAGCTAGTCAAAATAAAGCATGTCAGTTCTGCAGTATACATACAAATATGATTGAATTTCTTTTCCTATGTTATTATAACTGCTCTGCTACAGTAATTGCTAGGGTCTCATAATGACAACATGGGCAAGAAAAATGAAAAGAAAATTAAATAAAAGCAGGATGACCTGGTAACAAGAAACATAAACCTCCTTCTCCCTGGGACTAAAAGATTATATTTAATCAACAAATGTGTGCTTTGAATTTGAGTCAAACTACCTCGAAAGACCCTTGACCAAAGACAATTACAATCAGTGAATGGCAGTTGTTTTATGCAGTTCAGTATTTTCGAATTTGAATCACTTTTTTCACCCAGAGTCCAATAATTCTATATTAAAATAAAGTGCTAATAATATCATGCTAAGTACACTGGCTTAAGGCTAGAGAAGTTCAAGAGTAAGAAATGTTCCTGCTTCCTATTTACCTGGCACTTAACTTTAAAGCTCTGCATCGAGCATGATATTCAGCTCAGATAACATATTACAACTGCACACTAAACTAACAGTTCTGTACTGAGTTTCCATTAAAATTCTCTACCACAAAGAGGTTCAAAATTCACCCATGAAAATATATTCCTGGAAGGCATTGGGTCTCATCTCAAGAATGGATATTTTGATTTTTTCACAGGAAGTATGCGAGGACAAATTTTAAAAGTAATCTCTGAAAACATAGTGAACTAAACATCGATTTGAAGAAGGTTGGTCTGACAAAGGAACCCTCAGTGGGGTGCAGAACTTTCACTCACTCCAAGCACTCACTGGAAGGTGGCTGGGGTCTCTGACAGCAGCAGCAGCCTTGGCTCCTGCCCAGTGCAGTCACAGAGCCCCGGTAACATGTCTCCATGGCAGTACAGATGGATCCCCTTCAAGCATATGTCCCTAATGTGAAAGGCTGCAGTCCTCTTATACTCTAACATAAGCTTTCCACATCCTGTTCCGTTCTACAAAGAGGAACCAGATTTATTTTGCTTCCTTCTGCCATATGTGCTTCTGTAGAGAAAAGAGGATTTGTCCTAGTAAATGAGAACATCATACAAGAGGAAAAATATTAGTATCATTTTCTCTCTCCCTCTCTCTCATGCACAGACTTGACAGAGAAAAAAAGCATTAAATATCAAGAGTTTAATGTGGAAACTTGCTTCTGATATTTTTTAAATACATATTCATGCTTAAACGTTCTAAGCATTTAATACAATTAATAGAATTTTGTAATGTTTTTGTCCATTTTCTAGCCATCTTATGCAACATAGTGAAGGAAAAGCAGAATATTTCTGATCCATGTTCCAAAGTCATGTTCTTGCATCTTTTTCTCCAAGGTACCATTTGTAGCCATGTTGTCATTTCTCTTTAAGGTTTATTAAGCATTGCAAGTCTCCCTCTGGAACCTAAATATCGTTGGAGGATAAGTAATTACAGAAAATGGCTCCAACTGCTGCTATAATAAACAAAATTTTCCTAGTCAGAATAATATTTTCATGTTTGTATTGGTAAATAGTTGCGTGTGAACTACTGCTATAGTGAAGCATCTTTGAGACAAGTGATTTTGATAGATCCTCATAACAATCCCACTGTAATAATCTGTATGTAAACTCAGTTATTTCCTTTCTTTCTTGTGGAAAGGGTAGGCTACAATGTGAGGAAACTGAAATGCACAAAATTACCTTTGCATTCTCTTCATCTGCCCATGGCTTGAAGGCAGCTTTATTTTACATTACAAGATTATCCAAAGTCAAAACTGGTGTCAAAGAGCACTTTGTCATCTTCTTCATGGCACGGCTTTCTCATTAAATCAAAAATAGTGACAATGTCAGGGCAACAGGTTGGCTTTATACTATGGGAAAATCAGTTCTTGACCTAAAAGAAGTCTGCTTGGACTGATTAAACTAACTTTAAGGCCAGATTGTGCAGGTGTTTGGCACAAAACAGCTACTCCACAGGATCAAGCTAAGAAGGTTTCTGTGGGAGAAAGAACAGAAGGTAGTTACCAGATTGATAACATAATAGAAAAATGTCTCCCATGGATAAAAGTCTAATGAAATTTTGGCTGTGCACTCTTCAAACAGAAGTGTGCATGTTTGTGCATTTGAAACGCCAAGCATCTATCCAGCCTCCAGAACTATCTTTTGTGCAGTTACTTTGACTGCCAAATCTGACACAATTTGTATCACAAGTACAGGAGCTGGAATGTGAAACACCAATTACCAGAGCAGAAAGATACCCTTGGGTGTAGTTATTAAATATGCATGTATATTCATGAATACTTCACACTTCTCCACTGACCACACTACATGAACACTCACTAAAATATGTAAGAGTTCATGAAAACTGCACGAATGACAATGAACATCAAATGAGACATTTTGTATCACTTTCTGATATGTGTCATCTAGACCTTCAGGGATACTATCTCACTGTCAGACTCTTCAGTATCTTAGCTTAGAAGCTCTGAATTACCCTCTGCAGGAATCTGCACAGGCTGTATAGAAAACATGCAACACCTAAGTTACAAGCTTGCAATAGGTTAACATAAACACACACGAATCTACATACATCAGTACAAGGTATCATCTTTGCAATCAACATTCAGGCAATCATTTCTCCAAACATTTCTGATTCTTTCCCATGCTGCTTCATCAAATAATAGTCTCAATATATTCTGGCAAAACTCAAGTTTCCCACTTTTCAAAATGCAAGTAAGGCTCCACTATTAGCAATAACATGGCATTTCCACCCTGTTATAGCATATACACAAAGTATTTATGAATAACTCAGCCTCTTCCTTGCTGCTGACTTTTCAGACTGCTCTTGGAGTTCCTCTCTCAACCCAGTGTTCCCTCCTCTTAGGACACTGAAAGGTGCCAGTTCTAGAAGAAAGGTCTTAGACATGATCAATAAAACAACTTGAAGTGACAATAAAATGTGTCTTTTCATGGTACCATCTGGAAATACAGGTCTCCTTAACTGGTCTACTTTTATGTCTATTCTGAGAATTGAAATTAGTTTCTCGTTACGCTATTTCCTCTGTCTACCCTCTCAAAATTATTTTTCAGGACTACTACACCCAATGCTCCTCCTAGAGGAATAGAACCGACTTGTCCATAACTTCCCAACTGTAGATACAAAATCACATTGCGATATCTATAGATAAATCACACAAATTAGGCAACTGACCACATTGTAAACTCATTTGCTATAGATCAGTTGCAATATATTCAAATGCATACATGGAGTAACTTACACTGATCTAACTAAATTGATTTAAATACCAGTTTAATTTAGATCAGTGTCACTTCTTTTTGAGGGAGGGCCTTAAACAGACATTTCTTCCCATTCAATGTAGGCATTCTCTGGATGTAACATATGACTTTCCTGTTTGTAGCAGCACAGATATCCTTTACATAGGTTTGATTTAACTCCACCAAAGTGGGTGAAAGCTCTCCACTGACTCTGAATAGCTTTGAATTAGTTCTGTGGTGGAAGATACACCTTTATGAGCTAAATACAAAAATATTACATCCTGGTTATTTATCTGTCTGATGTACGATATACTGTTCTGGTCTCTCATCTCAAATAAATCCCAATTATCGTTCTTTTCTCTTCCTATGCCTGTTTCAAGGAAACAATTTAGATCCTTTTTTTCTTTGCATTTAAAAGCTTATTTTCTGCTCCCTACTCAGTTGTTGTGCCATGACTAACAATGTATGCTATTAAAAAATAGCTGTATTTAATCCTCAAAACAAAGTTTCTTTTCTTCTCTGTTATTACATAGGAAAGTAATGTGGATGGATCAAACCGTTTGCCCTCAAATGCCATTATGAGTGGATAATGAAGGAAAAAAAGGTGCAACTTATATTGGATTACTGGGTTGAAAGCAGGCTATTCTAGAGCAATTACAGAAAACTTACTTATTTACATATAAATAGCTAAGAAATTTCAACAGAAAATGTACGTTAAGACATAAGAAGTTCAGTAAAACAAAGCTTAGGTGCATCTGAGTGCTTGGCGGGGCAATTACAACAACCATGCATCTAACAAACAAAAGATAGATAGAAAGTCATTATACAGTCTTTATAGGAAGAGAAAAAAACATGGATTTTTTTAAAAAGTATTCCCACAACAATTAGAGCTCCAATATCATGAATGCCTGACTTTCTGTCCAACTATTTTTGAAAAGGTTCAGTTCTAATATCAGCCAATCATGCTTATACAGAGAACAATATTGAGAATATAGTTTGAACACACTGCATCTCTACTTCTGCCTAGGAATACCTTAATTATAGCCCAGGGCTCAGTCAGCTGGATACCTACGAGTTAAGTCAGTGGTCCTTAACTTTTTGTAGCTTCTCTTGAGAAAGATGGCAATAATCTGAATCTCTCCAAGTTCAGCTTCTTTGCTCTGTCTTGAGGCTGGTTTTGCTGTCACCTTGGTGTCTGTCCACCCCAGCCTGAGGAGTACAGCACACAGAGCCAGGGGAGATCCAGTAAAATTTATACATGTGATTCCATGTATTTATTCTATGCCATTGAAATGACATCACCAGTTATGAACTACTGAGCTAAACTGTATGCACTGTATGTAAATGCTAAACATATTTAACAATGCGATGTGAAGGAGAGCAAAGAGACGATATCTTGCTCTACATATGACAGATGACTCAAAGATACTCATCTTAATCAGAAATAAAACACTAATGATGCCATTATGGTATTTTTTTTCCTTTTTTTTTTTTTTTAATTTTATTAAAACTGAGCTAATTTTTCAATACAGCAATTGCATTATGCTTTTTATTTTGTTTAGTAACTCCTGATATTTGTGGTTTCAGAAATACTTCCTTCCTCAAAGAAATAGTCCTGAGACAAGGAAAAAGCATTTTAGGCATATGTTCTGGGAAGACCCCAATTGAACATTTCTCCTCAAAGCCAGGAAGAAAGCTATTTTCAAGGTGAGTGAATTTGGAGAAAATATTTCATATTCTTTTCTCCAGTTTCATATAGTTCGTAATTCTACGATGGCTTTTAGCGGAATAACATCACTCCATATTCTTCCTGAAGTCATTGTGGTAGAAATAGGAAAACAGAAAAAAGTATTGAAAGGTCCTGTAACATCCCACTATATCTGGATGTCTTTAACTGACATCTCACTGGCAAAGAAAATGAATCCTATTGGCAATAGTGAGTAATGTCAACAAAAATGCTATCATTTAGCAGCAAGGGTTTGATCAAGTTGGCTCTGCTAAATCACTCCCTCATTCACTGATCAAGACCACTCAGTTGTCAGAGACATACATGGGCTTTGCAGACAACCCAGACTGCAGATGTGACCAGATCCCAACCCATATGTGTTAATTACTTTGAACAAGAGTCTCTAAAGGATGCTGAATTCTGTCATCAGGAATGGGGTGACATAAATAAAAATAAGTAAAATTCTTCTTTATATAAATGTAAATAAATAAATTATTATTTGGAAGACATAAATACACTAAGAGTGACTTGATACAACAATTTTAAAATTAATAACAACAGAAAAGGTCACAAATATAAAGGAGCAGGATATAAGGAAGAAAAAGAAAGCTTGAGTCCCTCGAAAGGAAAGACTTGTGCAACTAAGCTGCCTAAAAAGAAAGTCAGAGAAGAAAAAGAAAAAAATTTCTATAAATGTAAGGTATTTTTATTCATTATAACTAAACTCTAGGGAGATCTATCTAGATGAACTTCACAGAGTGTCAGGCTAGATATGCTATGCAAAACATTTCTTCTAATCTTGAGCAGCTTCTGTGCTGTTAATAAATCTTGTTTTTAATTAGACCACTTGAGTCTCAGACTTTTATAAGGAAAATTTCATACAGGTTGTCCCAGAGAGACAAAAACCTTCAATCACTAAAAGGCAGTGAAAGAAAGGTGGTCGACAGGGATTCCCAGTCAGAGGACTTCTTTTAGAGAGGTATATTACTACTGCAGGCATAAGGTCTTAGGGATTCTTCTTCCACTGACCAAGAACAAGAAGCAAATTCAAAAGAAACTGCAAAGAACAGAACATTTATGCCCTTTTTTCTTTCCTCAAACTTTAAACACCTAGGCAGATAAAAGGAATGGTAAGTACTTGCACTACTACCAAATGACAAAATCCCAAATAAGAGATGGTAATTTCAGAGTCTAGAATTGCAAAATTTTCAAATGCAACTTCTGATTTTATCAGCCTTATTTTTTCATCCCAATATGAAATGAATTAAAGGAATCAGCTTTTTTGAAAGCATTGAGAATGCTTATTTAGATTACATTAAGATTAACCATGTCAGTTCAAATAACAGATTTACAACAAATAGGAAAAGTATGAAGATCTGCAGTCAATAGAATGGTTAAAGACATCTGCTTTAATAGGTAATGAATTTTAAAGCGAAAAAATTTGAAAGGTCGGGAATTTAAAAACTTTGACAAAATATGTGACAAGTAGCTTGAATATTGATGAAAGTATTCTGTACAACAGCTCTCTAATCTCCTATAATCTTCTTTCCTGCACAATTGTACAAACACTCCCAAAGGAAAAAAAAATGTTTAATATTGTTTGATAATAAATTACTGAATGTGACTCTTGAATTACATCTTGTAAACACAAAAAAATACCTTGCCAGCTATAATACATGTGTTATTTCCACTATTATAATAGTGGCTTTCTAGTCACTCCCTACTTTGCATACAGTTCTGAAATGACAAGCACAAGCAGCAAATTATATTACAGCAAGCAAACTGTCACAATATTTTTAGGACGTATTTGGTCTGCAGATTTCACAAACTAGCTGTTACAATCATTGCAGCTGTCACCACCTTTGAATCTGGTTAATAATTATCCTCTAAAGAATACACAAATAAACCAACACCAGTAATTAACCATAAAATCCCCATGCAAAGAAAGCATTTCAAAACGCATCTACAGTATTCTGCAAGCATTGCTGTAGCTACTGACTGAATAGAGGTTCTTCCAAAAGAAGAAAGCATTAAATACTTATCTCAAATTTCCCACATGCATCTCATTCTCTTAGGAAATCTTCATCAGTTTTTTTTTTTTCGTTTTTAAAGATTGTAAGATCATGTGCATCAGTAATATAATTATTTCTTTTGCTCAATTTAGAATTTTTTTTTCTTAACTTTTGAACTGCACCTGTCATTTGACATGCTGCTGTGGCAAAAGCTGTACAGAGAAACGTTGTAAAAGGCAACATGAAAGACAAAGAAGAGTTTAAAATGGGAATTCAATGACAACAGTCTGACTCAGTAAAAAATAACTTTGGGTTGAGGCGGAGAAGGATGGAGGAAAATCAAAGCTTTTCATGTATTTTTCTCTTGACCTGAGAAAGAACAGGTAGGACACTTAAAGAATCTTATTATAGCTAATGAAGACCTTCATGAAGACTCAGGTGAAACTGAAATAGCAATCTGCTTGAAAAAAAGCATTTGTGCCCTTTTTTCCCCACTCTACACACACTCTGTGGATCTGAAGACTGTTTCTTCTGTACCTGTTTAATCATGAAAGAATTATATGTAAAACATATTCAGCAAGTGATAATGAAGAAACTAAAAAAAAAAAAGTAGATATATATGTTACAGAGATACCATATCACAACTTTAGATCAGAAAATGATTGAGGTTATGAACTGGAAGTCACTGACAAGCCCATGATATTTTGACAAATTGCAACATTTCAAAGGGAATTATGTAGAAAAGTTTAAAGCATCTTACCTGAGACTCTAGCCCTTTTTTTTTTTTTTTTTTTATTCAGTATCATATGTGGGAGAGAGTCCACATGCAATGAATACATGGCTTGAAAGAACACTGACACAGTCAGTGTCAATATTCAAATAATAATGCCTCTAGCTACTCAGGCAATACACCTCTCAAATAGAAGTGTTAATCATATTGTGAAAACACCTGAATTCACAGGTAAGACTACTATTTTGAAGTTATGATTTTGCACCCATACAAACATTATTTGTCATGGAAATAAAACAGATTTCAGTGTCTTTATTTTCACATTTGAACAGCTATAATAGTTAAGTTTTGGATATATTTATCATGTATTTGATTTTGTTTTGATACTGAGGCTTACCACACAATATGATCTCACTAAAGACTTGCACTGTATTAAATCAGCTACTTCGTTACTTTTAGAGACCAAAACCACTTTATTTTTCTATTTGTACTGCAACATCAATCATCTAAAGTGTATTTTCAATTGTGTTTATATTATGAGACATACAGAACACATGAGGAAATATATTTTAAATAAATTATAATGGCATTACTAGATAGCAATAAAGGTTGAAGGCAAGGAAGAAAACAAACAAAGCACATTACTCTCTGATGGTGACACTGCAGAAAACAGTAAACTGCTTAATCTATAGAGACAGGACAAATATCAAAGTAAAATCCTGAGCAGACCATATAGCTCCAAGGAAAGATAATGGCATGCTGTGCTCTTCAGCTTCTAGGTCACAGCCTGGCACCGCGCTCAGATCACTCTTCTTTTATGCAGTGATCCACTGCTTGCATATGCAGACGTCAGAGTGGTTGGTTAAAGGTACATGAGGAACACTGATAATAAAATTCATACCATTGTCAGTAACTCACAGTGCAAGCCAAATGGTTCCTATCACGTCTGAAAACCAACCGCTAGCTAATGGTACAAGCACAAACTATAAATGTTTGAGCAGGTATGAAACTGCTACTGAAAAGAGGAATGTAGATTTGCCCAGGACATCTGATGGCTGTCTAGTGGCCCATGTGAAATGAGCACTTGACACATTTTTTCCTGGTTCCCGGTGGACAGATAAGAAGCAATACCCATGGAAATCACTAACCTTGACAGTAAAGCCAAAAAGAATGAAAAATTCTGTCTTTCTCATAGCACCTAAGAGTTGAGACATGTTACTTGAATACAGAATAGAAACATGGACTATCACCAAAGACAACAGTATTGCAATATCCAAACCTCAGTGTCAGTCAGTGGGTGCGATTACAGGCACACTACCTTCACATTCAAATTAGAGGGAGGAAGCAGCTCATCTTCGCTGCTGCTAAAGTACAGCTCAGTACGGAGAATTTTCACAGAAGTGTCTACTGATTTCAACACTAAACTACGCTCCTGAAAGGCACTAAAAAGAAGTGTTCATCTGCTAGCAAGACCTCTATAAAATATGTTATATACACCAAAGAAAATAACTTTTCCACAACTATCAAAATGCTTGAAAGAGCATTTCTGGCAGTTTTAAACACAGTTATACTGGACAGAGTTTCATAAAATAGGATTCATGATCCAGCACACACCTGACAGCTGTTGTTACCACCATTGCTGCTAAGGCTGTTAACTGCTGTCATTTTCAATAGCAGTAAATCCCTAATTAGCAGAATCCCTGATCGGAAACTCTATGGGCCTGCTCTCAGGATACAGGAATACACTTTGAACAAGTCATGATAATAAAAATTTAAAAAAAGAAATTAACATAAGCAGTGGTGTGATGAAGTGGATGAAGATTTTTGCCAGACAGCAGCTAGCCAAACCAAGCAAAGCACAAAGTTTGGTGGAAAGGCCACTTGCTAACTAACAGGACAGATGTTGGAAAAGGAATACAAGAAAAGGCATAATGGCCAGCAAAGTCTGAAAAATAATCGATGGCTTTTAGAAACTACTATATGTTTTTTAAAGGTTATATAGTATCACACATATTCTGTATCTATCGTTGGATAAGAGCTACAAAAAGGAACTGGAAGAAGGGTTCCTCTAGACTGGATATTATCCCCAAGTAACAAGCTGGTTGAGAAGGTGATGGCAGGTGAAAGGCAACTTGGGTGAGACTGATGATTAATTTACAGAATTCACATTCCTTTAAAATAAAACAGTGAATAAATAAACCAGTGAACTTCAAGAACGCAAACAAATTTGGATGAATCAGTGGAAAGACAGAAAAAAGAAGTTAAGAAGAGAGGATCAAAGAGTAATTTTTTCCAATGGAGAGAAAGGCTGGAATTCCACTAAATCAGAGCTTTCATTCATCTTAAACGAGAATAAAGTAGGACAAGTAGAAAAGAACATACAGTGACAAAATAATAAAGGCCAACACACATTATGGAATACAAATAAGAAAAAGAAACAAGATTAACATAAAAAAACCCCCTGTAAATACACTAGCAGTGAGAGAAAGACAAAGAAAATATTGACTTGCCATTCAATAGAGAGGAAAGGCTATTGACAGAGACAGTGCTGAGAAAGGGACAAAGTGTTTAATAAACTTTTCTACCAGTTGTCACTAAAACAGTCAATCACAAGAAAATGGTCAACTCAGTTTCGACCAAAGACAAAAGAGTGCTCAACTCTTAACACTGGTCAAGTCGATCTGAAGATGTGGGCTAGAATCATGACTGTCTTGACAATCTTTGCAATTGTTCAACTTCCTAAGAAAGGAAGGTTAGGGATATAAAGGCCATTGGTAGATTTGAAAGTGAGAATTGAGTAGGAAGTGCAGTTGGGATTTGAGTGTGAATATTTGGGGAGACTTCTTTTTTTTTTTGCTTTATGTACTAGGGTACAAACAATCTTTATTAAAAACAGAGCAGTGTCCAAATCAAGAATAAGGCAATGAAGAAGAGTTGAGCCATTCTAAAACTTCAGTGAGAAGCATCTGTTCACAAGAAACATCTTTGCTATTACAGAAGCTGTCAACTAAACTGAATCAGATTAATCTAACCCATAATTTCAAAAAAACGTTCTTTAAATTATTATGTTTCTTCTCCTCAGAGCTCAGTAGATGCTATAATGAAAGAAAAAAAAATATTATCTCACTCAAATCCATAGTGTAATCAGAAAAATGCTTTATGAAGCAATCATTCAGATTCACTGTTCAATTTTTACCATCATTTTCTTTTCTTGTTCCTTCCTGGTTCTTTATTGCAGATTGTCCATACACAAATTAGTGGTGATAACACAACTGAAGTAGTCAAGACAAAATTAAATCAATCTTAAGATACCTAGGATCATTGGATCCACTGAATAAATAATATTCCAAGTAGAGGTCTAAATCCCCCTTCATTTTAGTCTTCAGAGTAAAAAGTGAAAAAAAATATATCACTGGGACAAGACATGAGACAAAAGACTTTAGAGGTAAATACACCCAAATAAACACAAGAGTTCAGACCTGATTCTGAAATCAGAGAAAAGAATAAAGTTTAAGGACTTTAACTCCAAGACAAGAGCTCACACTCCCCAGGAAGGGGCTGCAAACATGAACACTGTGCACACGAGATTTGCAGGGAATTCTTAAATATAAAATGCTTTTATGTTACAATGTCATAATCAGAGATCTATAATTTTGGCAGCTGCAGACTTTTTGTTTGTCTAGTGAATAAAATTACACTATAAATATCAGCCCCCAATTATTTTTTAATTATTAAAACCAGTAAATTTTAAATCAGGAAAAGCAAAATATTTTTTCACAAATTTTATAAAGAATAAAGAGAAAAAAGGATGTGATTAATTTACAATCTATATAAATGAACAGTCTGCATTATACATTACGCATATCACCCTCAAATAAGGCATACACTGTGGGTTTTACAGTTAGAAAGAAACACATATTTCTAAATTTTACTTGTGTGACAGTGTTTTGCAGTAGAAAAACAATGCATGTAGACTAACTAAAAGGGACCATTAATGAGTATTTACAGGTAGGAAGCAGATATTTAGATTTCAGCTAATAACACTGTTGTCTAGGTTGAGTCAGACTGAAAATTATCTTTTTTAACATTGGAAAATTTAATTAACATTTTGCAGTCATTACGCTGTTCCGCTGTAAGTTGATTTTCTTGATCAAGCTGTTAGTTGCTTTAAAAGACTAAGATATCCTCAACTACTACACACAGCACAAAACATTAATTTTTAATAATTCCTGACATTTTTGAATTTGGGTGGGTCTGTTTTGTTTTGTAAATATATGCTAAATCAGATGCATGTGCTTCAGATCAATTTAGAATATCACCAGAAGGATACTGAAAAATCACAGAAGAAGGAAAACGAAAACTGTATGAAATTGGAGAATCATAAGTTGTAATTGAGGCCAGAAGCAGAAGCCATTAATTTCACAAGAGAGCTTTAGATGGTATGAAAACCCACTTCAGATGCATTAGTTGGATATCATTTTCTGTTTCAGTAAGAGTAAGATCAAATCAAGGCAACCTCATAGCAAAAGAAATCCTACAGTTACACTCTGCAAAGAGGGGTCATTTTAATTTCAGGGTCTTTTATTACACAGCAAGATAACTGATTGAACTGTGAAATAACATTTACAGCATAAATAAATTCTGATGTCCTCTCTTTAATGCATTTAGAAACTACAGAAGTAGTTTTGGTTTTGTGTTTGCAGGAATTATGATGATCCTTCAATTATTTTTGCATAACTTTAGAATATTTATATCAAGACTGTACTATTGCTAAATCTTCTGCCACTGCTAAATTTTGCACTAATTACCAACTTAACTTTTATAAGGACTGTGATGGTTTAATAGATTCAGGGGTTTAAAGCTCTTGACCAAGAATGATCCTGTTTGCTATATACCCATTAATTTTTTCTTACCTATGGAAGACTTTTTCTAGAACAAAATATTACTATAATTTAAAGCAAGAAAGTGGATAATGATTGGCATTTCTATTATAGTAAAGATTACTCAAAATGGGAAAACTATACTTCACTATCAACTGTCAACAAAAAGACAGCATGATACCTGCAGAAGAGTAGTGTTTCCAAAAACCAGGCAAGTAGCTTTGACTTAGCATGCAACTTGTACTAATACATATACAAAGGTGGTTTCAGTAAGCACAGATGGTTTAGTGTTTATAATGTTTAAAGATATTGAAGAGCTCAAAGATACTAAGCTGATCTGGTTTTTGAAGTTCGACATATTCCTTTAACAGAAGATGATACTGCTTAGGTTTAATTTTCAGAGTTCCCTTTTTGCCAAGGACATCAAATTAAACTAATAGTAAATGTTTCAAGGGCAACAGGCATTTGTACTATTTCAATTATAAATATACAAAAAGGCATTTTTTAAAACAACAAATGCAAGAGCCTGCTTAAACTGGTGAAGACAGACATACCACCAGGAAATATTCAGGCCTTAAATGAGAAATAATTGGCATCATCTGTGCTTTCTCCTCCTTAAAGACTGGTTGAAATCCTATTCCCCTCAGTTATAAACCCACTGGGTATTAACTATCTGTCTGATTAACCAAGGTCTATGTTTTTTTTAAAAATATTTTCTTCAGATAGATATCTTAAAAATAAAATTACAAACCAAGTTTCATCTACTGTAAATGTGAGCATCTCTGTGATGTAGCTGAATTGTAAGGTCTGTATTAATCTACATCAGTGGAGATCTAGCTTAAATAGTATAATTTTACTAAAATAGTTTAGTTTTATATATACTTTTTTGTTTTCTAAAATAGTGTAATTTTATGCAGCTATATAAAGTGTTAACAAGGTAGGCCAAATTGTAAATTAACACACAGCTTCAGCTCAACTAAACTAGCGTTCATTCAGAGCAAATCTGAAGTGTGTGTTGATGATACTCTCATTCTGGTTAAATTGTGTATTATATCCAGGCCTTTTTATGAAAATTTTGGTAAGATGAAATTATATTTATTCACACTTAAGGAAAATGAAACTGAATCACTTTTATCCCAAGACTCTCAAATTCCTGCTTGTAAATTTATAATTCACCTGAACAAAATACACAGCTTTTTGGAATGGAAGAAGTCCCAAGTTTGTCTGATGATAATAATTATAGAAATCAGCGTGTACTGTAATGGCTTAGCATCAGTGAGGCTCCATACCTCTCCAGCTACAACCCCACTAGTCTGCACTAAGATACTGATCCCAGATATTTTTGGCAGGTATTACACTTCTTAGAAACTTTGCTGAAAACTTCAATGCATAAAACATACTCTATTGTTTTTATTTTAAGGTCTTGCCAAGTACGTGGAACACCTCTCACAAAAGATTATCTATCAATACATGAATATGTGCTGAAACACTACGCCGTATGCCAGCAGCTTAACACTTCTGAATGTACTTAGTAAGAAACATCTTGACACTTTTATTTACATGCTACCAAAAATACCTTCAGGAAAATACATAAACATTAAATGAAATGCAAATTTGGCATCTGTCAGTTCAAACTTACCCACTGCAACTTTGAGTCACACAAGTTGGCTGAACTGAATATTATGCATCCAAGTAACCTCATCTTTAGTCATAGACTCATTCACACCTCACCCTCAGTGCCAAACCACCACTGACTAAAGGACAGATTTGTCTACCAGAAGAATAGCAGATTGTAGGAATGAGGTTAAATACATTTTGCTGTTACCATAAGTACTTACAACTAACAGAACAAGGAATACGTTTATTTTGCTGTTGAGAAGAAATATTTCTGGACTACAGCAGTCAGTTACTATCCAGGTGAGAGAAGTAAAATACTGTGAACACAATAATTAGTAGATATATTATTTTTAGTTTGGCAAAGAAGACCAAAGAGGCACTTCAAAGCTTTTGGCGCAGGCATAACATTGCAGTATATAGATCAGCTACTGTGTTTCAATCACAAGACTAGCAATAATGATAAAAATGTTTAGATTTCAATTAAATTTCCATAGACTCGAGCATATACCACTAACAATATTTAAATTTCTCAAGTCCCATAATATTTATACATCTTCACCACTCTTCCTTTAAGCCATGAAAAACTATGCATAATCAGTGCTTTTTCCCAAGGAAAGAACTATCTGTATTATAAACAATTTTGATTATATTCCATATATAATTACCATTTACAGTTCAAGATTATTGTGGCTAGTCTGGATCAAATTATTAGCATATTTTAGCTCTCAAGTCTTTATTATCTTCAAACATAATACTGAACTTTGAAATAAGAATTCATGTTTCCTGCTTCCACGCAACTTGTTTTCTCCATGTGTCTGTAGTGATGCTTGTATGTCTTAATTTCAAATAGTCCGATTCAATTTTAATGTTACTCTAAAGACTCTTTAATCTTTTCAGTTCTCTATGTGATGATTAACTATTTCACTGGGTTATAATACTTCTCCAATGTTTTCACTGTAGATTTTTAAGTGAAAATACTCCAGTTTTAATTTGCATGTAGAAATCATTACTCCTTCAAAAACACCCAAATATCAGAAAGAACTGCTTATATTTTTAAATTACATTTTTAACAGAATGCATCCATTACCTTAAAAAATTCCCTTTTATCAGGAGCATTACATTCTCTTTTTTAATGTTTTGATCTCAGGATCACCTAGCTATGCATGCCCAGAAATTAATCTTGATTTATGCTCTGAAATTCTCAAAGTCATTTCACTTGGCTATAGGAAAACACATGGCAATTCCCAGTTTTCTCTACTGCCCCCTTAAGCCTGGGGAGCAATGAAAGACAGCACTGGCAAGAATAGCCATGTGTGCTAATATGGAATTACCGTTAATCAAATAAATTTTTGAATCAGGATAGCTGCATTTTCAATTCTTAACATTCAAGGGCTCATATGTATTATCCAGTTCTTAAACCACTTATGCTTAAGAGTAACATAATTAAGTCCAAACTTGAAAAAAAAGCAACTCATCAATGATAGAACAGTCACTAATCAGAAAAGAATATGATAATCTCCTCTGCTATTCTGTTTATGCAGAAAAAAAAAAAAAAGGACAAAAGTTAGGGGTAGCCTTTTTATTTGTAGTTCCTAGTCTACTGTTAATTACTACTTCTGTTAATTAAGCTGTAGTAAGTGAGCAAAATAAAACAATTTTTAAAAACGGAAATTCTTAAACTTAGACATCCAGGTTTAACTGTGACTTTGTGATTTCTTAAGGAAGACTTTATTAGATATTATTGCTGAATTAAGGAAGACCACCTGCCAAACAAACCCAATTATTAGTAAGTGTGATTCTAGATGAAACTCTGCAGTAGACACTGAATCAACTCTGTTGACCTTCTTAGAGAAATACCCTCTGAGTTTCAGAAGCTGAACCTAACACAGTTACTCATATGGAATTCTATTAGGAGGGAAAGACATCTAAAATTTCCCTATGTGATTCTTCTTCCATTTTCTAAGGCAGTTACTCACTGACCAGCCATTCTAAAATTTATCATGAAGCCATTCTCTGCAGAGATTGAATTATTTGATCAAATGGCTAACCCAAATTATGTGGCAAACATAATTGGACTATACTTTTGTTGAAATTACCTGTACGCAGACTCAAAGCTTTTTTTTTCCTTCTCACCTATAATGCACCAGATAGCACAGCTGGCTATTTGAGATCTAAAAAGAAAACCAAAAGGCAAAGGCTGAACTGATTTGTCAGGGTAAATGCAACAAAGAGGAATACTGTTCCTACTGCAAATAACTATGAAGATGGTCTTCTGAAAAGAAAAAAGAGATGCCTGCTGCAAACACATTTTTGCATCTTTCCCAAATATAAAGAAGGTACCAGTACTGTATTATGCTGTTAGGCAAACATCTCACTAGATCTCAGCAATAGCTAAATGGGCCCCAATGTACCCAAATACTTGCCTTACAACAATTTATTGACCTACTGAAGTCAATTAAAATTCGCATGTGCTTAAGGGTAGATAAATTGGTTTAATCTCTTACCAAATCACAACTTTAATTAAGATACTCTTTATATAATCCCTGTAGCGTCTTTTTTCATGTGCAGTCCCAGTGACTTCCATTAGCTCATATTAAAATATCTGTATAAAAGGCACAAGAAAATTTTTCCTATGGATCTAACTCCATTTAAAGCAAAGCAATACACTGTGTATAAATAATTTTTAACTTTTCCCCATTTATATTCTTTACCTCAGTGTAGGGAGGCAACAGTTTTTTCACTGTTGGGAAAGTACTAGCATACTGGGTGCGTATTTGATTAACGCACATGAAATGAACACTTTTTTCTACATTACTTCCTTTTCCCAGTACACTCTTCTAGAATAGTGTCAATAGAACAGGTCTTTTTAAAAAGAGATGGTTAAAATCTGAGTATCAAAAATAGAATCATATGTATTACAGATAAAAATGTCTAGTAGGCCAACTATTCTGTCTCTGCACTACAGTAAGATTGTTCTCCACTGTACATTTTCTAGTATTTTACCAGTAAAGTTTTTAATGTGCTAAACAATAGGACTTCTACCATTCCTCTTGGGAGATAATTACCACTTAATATATATTTCTCAAGAAGCTTTTTCCAAGAGTCTCCCTACATTTTCTGTCTTTTAACATACAGCGTCCTACTGAACACCCTACATATTCCTTCCTGTCTTCGGTCTTTATATATACAAAACATTTCACAGATCGTCTTCCACAATCCTCTCCTAATCTCTTAGATGACATATAAACATTTACTTTATATGTTTATATGTTATAGAGAGATCATAGATAAATGTAATTTGAACATATGTATAATTGGAACATACATAATTTGGACATTATATATATACACAGACATATAAATATATGTATGCATAATATAAACATACTATAAAAAAACCCTTCCATCATCCTCACTTTTGTTCATCACAGAATCATCCCCAACAGTCTTTTGGGATTTTGATTTATGTATGTTTGGATGACATTGCATCTATGGTTTGATTCGAAATGTCTTGTTTTCTACCATGTGACGGTGAAAATTTGTGCCTAATAGATCTACATGGCAATGCAGTATCTGCAAAATATTAAATTGTAAACTATCTCCATTACACAGGAGTCTAGAATCATAACAGATTTTGCTAGAGAAGACAACTTTTTATTTTTTTATTGTCATTATGGAATGACTAAATCTCATGCCTAAACGTTAATAGCAATCATTAAAAAAAAAAAAAAATTATTCCACAATTTAATGAATTTAGACTTTTGGTAGTGACTCCTGTGCTATCACATAAGTAAATTCAGGAAATACAGTCTAGCTTAAACCATTCAGTCACTGAAAGCTATTAAGAGTGCTTTAGGCAGAAAACTGTCAGATATAATTTAAATAAAGCTGATTCTACATTGATGAGAGGTAGCTATATTAGAAGCAACCTCAGGAGGTCAGGTACTCCTGTTTTCTATGGCTCATTTAATGAAATTATAACAACTGTAGCAATTAATTCTAAATCATTAAAAATGTGATGACTTAGTCTTGTTAAGTATCAGCAAGTATATATATATATGCATGTTAATCTAAAGAATAAGTACAGGATTACTAGATATACAAACACAGAAATCAAGATTCACATTTCCCATATACACATACAAAGTGATACCTGGTATTACACAGGAATATTTATGTCGTGGTTTGAGCTCAGAGGGCAATCGAGCACCACGCAGCTGCTCACTCCCTCTTCCGCCCCCCACCCCCCACCCCCCCACCCCCGCCCAGTGCTGGGAAGGAGAAAATAAAGCAAAAGGCTCCAGAATTGAGATAAGGACAGAGAGGGATGACTCATCCATTATGGTCATGGGCAAAAGACAGCGGAAGAAGAAAGAACATAAATTTAATTCAGACACTAACAACAACACTTAACAGACAGAGCAGGACAGTGAGAAGCATTAGCACATCTTAAAAACACCTTCCATCCACCCCTCCCTTCTTCCCAGGCTCATCTTTGCTCCTGATTTCTCCACCACCTCCCCCCCAGCAGTGCAACGGGCAAGGAATGGGGGGTGCAGTCAGTCCTATTGCTTCTTTTTCCTTGGGGGTTGGGGAGGGGGAACTCCTTGCATTCTTCTCCTGCTCCAGCATGGTGTCCCTCTCATGGAAGACAGTCCTCCATGAACTTTCTCTGACATGAGTCCTTCCCATGGTCTGCAGCTCTCCCTGAGCTGCTTCAGCATGGGTCACCCCGACATGTTGCACCGAACTACAACAGTGGAGGCTTCTTCATCCCACAGAGTCCCGGCCTTCTTCAGGCACAGACACCTGCCCCAGTGTGGGGTCCTCCACAGGCTGCAGGTGGACATCTGCTCCACCGTGGACCTCCATGGGTGGCAGGGTGGCCGTCCGGCCACCTCACCATGGGATACAGGGGTGTCTCTGCATTGGTGCACCTTCCCCCCCGCCTTCTCCTCCTTTCCTCCACTGACCTCGGTGTTCGCACAGATGTTCTCCTCACAACTCTTCCTCACAACTCCAACTCCCCCTCTCAGATTCCCCTTCTCAAACACGTTATCACAGAGCCGCAGCCACCATCGCTAATTGGCTCGGTCTTGGTGCAAAGGCAGGTCTGACTTTGAGCTGGGGGAAGTTCGAGAATCTTTTCACACTGTAGCCCCCATGCCCCATTACCAAAAACCCGTGCCACACACACAACCCCAGCAGAATTTGCTTTGGAAATAACACAAGAACAAATATTTTATGCAGTTTCTGTGTCTTCTTAGTACTCAACCAAAACCAGACTACATGAATTCATACAAAATAACTAGGTAAGAGTTCTTAGAGACATCTAATAATTTAACTATTTTTTTCCTCTTCAAGAAATATTTATGATTGATGGTTATATTAGACCACATTAGTGTATTCTTTTCTTTCCTTGAAAAAATATCCTACCTTAACATTGTTTGTCAGTCAAACTGTTAAAATTGCCATTTCACAGTTCGGCTTAATAGCTCAAGCCTGCTAGAAGTTAGTGCCAGATACATTTCTAATCCTGTACAGAATTCTGGAGATCCCTCATATCACATAGGAGTGAAAAAATGCACAACAGCAACTACCTGTGGAACAGACCCTGTACAGCATTAGCCTGATAGTAGATAAATTGCAAATTACCTGCTACAAAGCCAAGCCCAAACAGCATAAACATTAGCAGACAGAAAACACATGGTTTATTCAAATATGAAAATTACCATATGTTGATCAACTATACGACTGTTCTTATGTCTAGTCAAATCAAACAGTAAGGATAATTACATTATCAAAATTTTTGGAGGCTTAAAACACTTAAATTCTACTTAACAATGTCACATTTGGTATCCAAAACTTAAAGTCTTTACAGCTTCTCATGGAAAGTGATCTAAAGGCATTTCAATTTTAGAGTGAAATGAGATGTCATCTATGGATCTTTAGTATCAGCAAGAATCAATGAAGTGGCAATTTGCAGTAATAGACAAAACCTAAATATGACACACCTGGGAAAGGAGCAGCTCCGAGGACTACAGCACACTCAGCCCAACTGCCTTTATTCCAACCAAGGCTGCACTAAGTCAAGCTCTCTCACTCCGTTAAAGTTTTAACATGCAGTAAAATTAACGTTCCTCCACATATTGATTTTTCACTTCATAAAAATGTAACACTCTGCAAAAGAAAATTTCATCTCATTGCAAGTTTTTGTATTTGTTTCGTTCTTTGGCCTAATTTCAACTGGCAGCCAAAGTGCCCCATTCTCAAGGCTGTCCCAATGACACTGATCCTTCTGCCATGATAAAGCAACACACTGCAACTGCTATATTATTGTCATATGGAAAACCCAACAGCAAAACTCTTACTTTTAGTGAAATGAAGTCAGTCAGAATCCACGGTTAACAAAGTACAAAGGATGGCTTCACTGGGGTACCATAAAAGAGCTTTAAGCCTGGGATTCCCACTCCATTTTAACACCAATGAAATATTACCTACTGAAAAAGAATAAATCATAACTTACCCAGTCAGAAGCGCTAGTTCTTGTCAGTTTTCTGCCTTTTGAACAATACTGAATTACTGTATGCATTTGGAGAATTGCAGAATGTAAAACAGGATAAGACAGTAAAAATCAGATATTAAGCCTGGAGTGTCAGCAAAGAGATCAAATAACTACAATAAATCAGAAATGCTGCCTTGAGATGAAAGACATCCCACCATTAAACATAAGTAGTGAGATCATACTTAGAAAGATTCCTTCAATGGAGGGTACATCTAGGAACAAAATAAAACATAGTGACCTCTGCTTCTATTGTAAGAGACATGGAGGATTACCAAGCCCACTTTGGTATTTTCAAATACAAGCTAATTTAACTGCTGTTTTATAATGAAACTCAGGCACTATATAAAAATTAAAAAAAAAAAAAATATAGCTGGTTTGAATGGTATCATATTTGGCCAAAACTATGTGATAAATTTGACCCAAAGGAAGCATTAAAAATTATTTCCTCTGTCTCTCTTAATCTTTTATATAATCATTTTTATGGCATAAATATTGTTTTAAGAAATCCATAATGTAATTTCTATTACCATCTTTGCAAAAGTTCATTTTTGAGAGTTTACTTGGCTTCTACAGAATTTCTATGGCCTGTTTTTTCCATTTGAATCTTAGTGAAAGGTGAACCTTAGAACTAAATTGTTTACATTTCATATTTTCCTTCCTCTATATAATTACAATTGTTTATGACAATTCATTTAGCATTGATTTTAACAAAAGCTAGACCAGTAATAATATAATTAGGAATGCTTAAAATTATACACATCTTAGAAACCAATTTGCAGAGGAATAAAACTGAAAGATTATTTCTATGTTACAGATCAAAAACTTAAAGGTCCAAAACAATTAATATATAAACAATAGCTTACACATCTCATGGTGTGCATAAGAGCATGTGACCAATGCTCTAATTCTGCTGAGTATGGTACCAATAATGCAGGTGGTCACTGAAGACTTATTCCCAGTGGCTCAGCCTCTGTTAATACCACTGCTTGAAATACAAAATCAAAATAATAGGACAAGACCTTTAAACAAGTAGAGAAAGCTTTTCACCGCTTCCATAAAGCAAAGTATGCTTCTTGGTGGTAAATCCATTTTTGACAGTGTTATCAATCTTAAGAATTTTTTTCAGTTACCACAGAAGAAACTTTATTGTTTTATGGTCATAGTAATGCGGCACTGTGTTTTGCAATTCAATTACTTAGCACCATCTGAACTGAAACCTTCCTTTCTTCATTTAGTATAAAATTATTTTGTCAGAAGCTTCTCATCAGCCTGTTTTTTAATTGCTTTTGTCTTTAGTAACCAGAGCATTCACAGTTTTTTAATTATTTGTTTGGGTAGGCCCTAAATCACTGCAACAGACATGGACAGGACAACCATCATTTCCTTCCATGGTAAAGAATTGACAGTGGCTAAACACTGTAATCTGTAGAATTTACATAAACACATTAATTAGCCTTCCTTTGTTTCTCTCCAAAACCATATTAAAGTACCAGACACAGCTGCCTCTATAAGAGATTAAATTCATGTCCTTTCTAATTCATGATGTCATCCCAGTCACAAGCAATTTCCAGTACTTTTACTTTCAAAAGAAACACAACTCATGAAAACATCACTATAAAATTTTACATGTGTAAGTTGTGCAGACATTGTACAAAAAATTTAGTATTCATTTGAGACCCCTCTCTCACACTGCTGGGCAAAGATATATAGGCCAGCATTCCTGAAGCTAAATCAAACTTCACTTCCAATAAAATAGACAGCTATTATGACACACGATGAGACCTTCTGCTTTTATTTCTATCAGAATATTGCTTTCTCACATACACATAACAAAATTATTTGACAGACTGTAACACTTAAGGATGAGCCAAATCACTGGGGTTTTACTTTTTTTGATAGGGGTGATCAGTACTAGCAGAACACTTTATGGAAATGTATCATATGCAAAGTACCACATGAATTTATGGAATCAAGTAAATGGGTTGATGTGATGGCCAAAGGGGCCTTTATGGTGTTTTACAGGAGACACAATGAAATTCCTCAATCTGAAGAGTAATAGTAACATCAGAAGAGTAAAAAAGAGAAAAATTATAAGACCCTATGCTAGGAAATATTGATACAAGGCAGACCCAGGACTGGAGCAGCAAGATCATGGAAAACTATGTGAGTGTCTGGGAGCAGAATGAAAGAAGGAATGAGGAAAAGAGATTTACAGTAGTTAGCAGCTCTGAAGACTACTGTGTAATACACACAAATTGTGGCTCCTGCATGAGTCCTACTTTTTGACTCTTGAACACGTATATAGGGTTTGTGGACTATTTCTGACAAATAAGGACAAAATTCAATTATTTTATTGTTACTGTTATGATTTCTGGCACATCACAATCACAAGCTTATATGCACAGTGCTTCAACAGATGAGAACTAAAGAAAAAGTCAAGAGACTGAACCCACATGTCCTAGTCAAGTCCGTATCTAACAAATTGAAATGAATATAATTATCTTTACTCCTTACCTAATGTTAATGAGAACACTGCAGTTAGAGTAAAATGCCACTTATACATCATACAGGATTCTTGACCGCAGTTAGAAAATTTAAAAGGTGAGAAAACCATACTATCGTGAACACTCACTTTTTCACCTATTCCAGTATAATACTATTTTTTAAGAGAAACAGGCAAGAGAATATTCACAAGTGACAAAGAGAATTAAAATAAATTATTATTAACAAACTACTAATTAATCTGCACTTTTGTCATTAACTTTTTATCTAATGAACCAAAATGTCTTTAACAATCCATAGTGACAAGCCCAGTATTGACAACACAAATCAAAGGATGAACACTGCACAAATATTATTCAGATCAAGTTTTTCCCAAGACCAAGTCTTAAGTCTCTGTCCACAGAGAGTTATATTTGCACTTCTGTGCTCACAAACAAACTCTTAAAATGCATACAAAGGGTTTATTAGACTATACACAAACATTATACTCAATATTATCTTTCATTCCCACTATGGAATTGTGAGTCAGACCTTGCTCTGGAATGGACCGACCTCACTGTCTAACCTCCAGATACACAATATTGACCAGCACTGATGTTTAATTAAACAACTAGCTTGGAGTTTTTGAATACTTAGCACAAACTAATGCTCATCATAAACTAACTTCACTGTGCTGCCAAAATACATTTTAAATACAGAAAGGCAACTCTAATATTAATTTTATACATTTAAATTCACTGTAGCAAGGGACAAAAATTTGAACAGCCTTGGTCACCCAGCCACATTATACTTACACACTTCAAAGATATTTTGAATTACTAGCTAGATTACTGTTACTATCATAGAGGTCCAAAATGAAGACTGGGGCCCCCCGCACTAAACAGAGAAAGCACGTAGTGCTCTAAACAGCTTATGAGTTAAAGGAACTGCTTTGTAAAACACTCCTAAGTGCATTCTAGTTTTGTAGCAGTAACTGCATTAAGCAAACCTATCAACTGCAATGAAGGTAGATGAATGTAAGTAAGAGTAGACTATTGCTCATGACACTAAATGTTGGCAATCTGCTCTAACTGGCCATGCTTCAGCAAAGCATTTAAGCATGTGCTAAAGGGCTCTCTTGGCTAGAAATACTTTCTTGAATTGAGCCTAAGTGCTTTGCAGAGTTAGGGCCAGATAAAAACATGCATTATTCCTTTTTGTGCACAAAAATGTTCAAATACAGAGTGCTTAGAGTACTGATGCATTCAACTTCTCTGTCATTTAAGACAAAAACCAGGATTTACTTAGCAACTATAGAAATTAATTTCTTTTCATATGCATTGACAGTCACACCTGAAGTTGATTATGAACTTACTTGGTACAGACTGTTCTCTGCAAGGCTGGACTGATGAAGATGCAATGATGCATGTTGGAATGAATGTATATTTATAAAAATGAATGTGATAAACATATTTTTATTATAAATAAAACCTTAGAGTATGTATAGTTTGGTAGAAACTCTAAAATGTAGAAAACCATGCAAAGACATCTTTGCCTTTTTAAGGAATTTTTTAGATTAATATATGTATTTCATATATATGTTCTTTATGCTGGTCACTTCTCTGAAAGCAACGGTCCACATGCCTATCCTAGGGAGGAAGCTGTTCAGTGGTCACTACAATCTCATCTTTCTTCTAATAGAAAAATGCCAACATCTCTATCACCAATGCAAAAATATTATGTAATAAACCATAGAAAAGACTTAGTTTTGTGTGTAAAGGTGTAATGAATTCAAAAAAGCAGAAGATATCAAAGGGAACATGCATTTCCATCTATTTTTAGTGTAACTTAGTTATTAATTGAAAACAGATATATTGTTTACCTTATCAGTTGTACAGATGTTACAAGTTACTGAACAAATTGAATCTATTTATTTGCTTACAGACCTTAAAGAAGACTACATTTTTCATCATACATACCCTCATATAGCCTGACTTTTTGTGCTTTGAAGGTTTAAGAGAGGAATTACTGCAATATACAAATTTTATTCAGCAAATCTGTCTTTCATGTCTTAGGAAATAAACCTCAGTCTCACTAAATATAACAATTATAAGTACAACCAATTGTTTTCCTCTAATGAAAGAGGCATGTACCCACTTTACCTGTACCCTCCAAGCACTTCTGGTACTGGGGGGGGGGGGGGGAAGATTAAAAATTTTTAATTTAGAAAGAAAGAGCCTTTTGATTTCTAAGTCTAGTTTCCAGCTTTTACAATTATGTATTTTATATATTCCATGTGACAAAATGGTCAAGTTGCTTCCTAGTACTAGGACAAAGAACCAACCCAGCA
Organism: Strix aluco; assembly: GCF_031877795.1. NCBI lineage: Eukaryota > Metazoa > Chordata > Aves > Strigiformes > Strigidae > Strix > Strix aluco. Next base: position 58,024,847 of record NC_133935.1, read on the forward strand.
CATTTACAGACTAATCTAGAATCCCAGATGGTTATTGTCTCTCATTTCTACAAAATAAGTCATCACTGCCAGCATATACACATTTGTTCTTCTGCTAACATTGTTCTACAGCTTAAACAGACATTATCGCTCTGCCAGTGAGAACAAAAAGACAGTACAATTTCTTTATTCTGTAAGTATAAATAATCAGAATTTTTTATAATATCTGTGTAAGACAGAGTTTCTATTTCCCCAACTTTAGCTATCCATCTTGTACCTCTTCCTCTTGGAATTCATGTTTCGATCACAAGTGACCAAAACTACAAATAGAATTCCAGATGAGATCCCACTAGTATCGTATATATTGCCCTTATTCTTTTCACTCCTAAAAATGCTGTAATATATCCTGATATATCTTTACACTTGTCTTTTTTTCATTGCCATGTCACATTTATTGCTTTAGTCACCCTGAGACTAATAAAGCCAGATCTCTCTCTTCCTCTGGCACTTTCAATTATAACTCCCAGTTTATAACAGAAAAATCTTATTAGTTCCTAATTAGACTTTGTACTACACAATTTTGTTTCACTCACCCTTGCTTCTCTGACTTTCCTGATCTGACTTTCCCATCTTCTTCTATCAGCCAGTTTCCCAGCCTTTATTTTTATACTCAGAGAAACATTTCCTATTGCCTCCAAATTAAGCCACAGTTCAATACAAATTTCTTTCAGCAGTAGCACTGATCTGAATTAAACTAATCCAAGAGGGGTGAAAAATGTTCTTTTTTCAGCCATGTCAGCTCCCCTATCCAGTTTATCATACAAGTTCTGCCAACAGTCAACACCAGGGTGAAAACAAACCCAGGAAAGGGAGATGTGATTCTTTCAACAGCAATGTAATCTGCAGACACGTCAGGCCACTCCGGAGGCCACTCCCTGTAGTTCTTCACTAGCCTCAGCCTGTCTAACAGCTGATTCCCACGATCTTCTCTGTTATTAGCCTTTATCTTTTTCTGGCTCCAGCACTTGTTGGATCCATCACTCATTGCACTGCTTCAGGATGCTAAGAAAGTAGACCACCATTCACCTGTGCCAGTATCAAGTATCAGCATACTGACAGGGCTGAGCAAAGGGTTAGAGGAAGAGGAGAGCCCATGGAGGGGCTGGGGAATGCAGCTGCTTATGGCAGAAGGCTGGAACGACTGTAGCCAGCAGGTTAATCTGCAAAGGTCGTTTTACAGCCCAGTAAGAGAACGGTAAGAGGTTGGTGCTCTCAGAGGACCTTCTTATTATTGTTCCTCTTCCCTGCTCCCAGCCATGCACTCCTACTGTGGGTGTTGTTCAGCCCCTTTGTGGAGGGTGCTTGCACCCACCTCAATACAAACAACTGCCTGAAACACACTGAGTGACTGTGTGCATGTATGCTGTGTGACGAGGATGCTCAGCAAGGAGGAGAGAGGCATGAAGACAGAACCATGCAGCTCTTTTCTTTTGCATCTCTTCTCCTTTTCAGCTGTTTCATCTATAAGCTTTTAATACAAACTAATAATTAGTAGAATTAATAACAAATAATTAAGCAATGCATTTGAGTTGCTGGCTATAAACCAAGTGGAATGCTACTCAGTGTTAAAAATAATATCCTGGTTTAAATGCTTGAAAGGTATTTAGAAGTTGGGAAGATTTAAATCATTAACTCATCCAGATTCCACAATGTAAGCTCATGGTAATTTTGATTGCCCAGTGGGTCAACCTGAAAAGTTTGGGGAAAATTACACCTTTTCTTCAGAAGGAGCCCAAGAGAGAAGAAGAAATATATTGGGACATCACCCTGCAGCACTGAAATAGACATTCTCCATCTTGTAGTATTATAGTGCAGGCATACTTGCTGATATAGAAATATATCATTAAATAAGGTGTCTTGTCCAAATATTTATGACTTAATTACTTATTTGTATAGAGACAAACTTCTGCTTTAAAAAGTCATGAAACTTTAATGAGGACAGAAGGCAGTAGAGTGAGAAGACTTGTGAAACGAACTCTATGTTTATCTCCAGGGTAGCAGCTGAGAAAACGTCCCACAGTTATTACATGACTTGAGAGTGGAGAACAGGTTCTGGCAGAATTAACCTTTTGGCCATATAGAAAAGTTATTAAAAAAAGCAAGTGGTGTCTTCTTGAAGGCCATAATTTGTACACCTTGCAAATTCCACTCCAATCAGCACTTCTTCAAAACTGATAAACGCACAAAGAAAAGCAGTTAAAATTAACTTTTCAAAGTAAGTATTAGAAGTAACAAAACATATTCTTAGCCAGCACACAAATTTTGTTTATTTGGAAGAAATTACAAGGACAACATGTGCCAAATACTAATACAGGAGCAGACGACAGACAAAACAGTGATAAGGGGGAAGGTAAGGGATGGAACTTCTAGAAGTAACAAAGTTAGTTAAGTCAACCTGACAGATGTATTTTTTGTAATCTTAACCATGTCTTCTGTTACATGCAAAGTACTGTTGTGAATCTGTGAAATGGATTCCAGGCTTAAGACTTAACACATTTATCTCCTCCTGAGCCACTTAACATCCTTATGAAAAGATATATTTTTATTTCTATTTTAATGGCAGCATTCTACTTTTGTGGAGCATACGCATTACAATTGCTGCTGCAGGTAATTGTGCAAATAGCAATCAAGGGATGTTTTGCCAATGAAAATGTTGTTGTTCCATTGCAATTTAAAATATTTTCAGCACTTCTGCTAATTAAAACTCCAGTTAAGTATTGCAACTTTTCTGTTCTATTCCAAGGCAGTTTCTGCTCATGGTTACTTGTTTTATGAAAATAAACAAAATAATTTTATTCACCTTAAACAATAACGCATTATGGGGAGGAGATCAAGCAAGCAAAGTTCCAGAACTGAAGTTTTAAGTGCCGACAATGTGTAAATACTAACTGAAGATAGATGTCAATTAAAACATCCTAAAATTCTCAGCTAGGGTAACTTTATGTGCTCAGCACACTTTTCATCTTTTACATTCCCTAACTACTCACCTGCTTTATGTATTCTCAGAAGTGCTATCTACTGTTCATCTTAGTTATGAACTCCAAGTAGGGTGAGAAAGAAGAAAACTTTTGCTATCCTATTTATTTGTCCATTGTTCCAGGAAAATAAGCACAAAGCTGTTCTCTAATATAATGGCACACTTTGAGCATTTGATTCTGTAAATTCCAAATTATTTGTCTACACTGAATGTGTTCCTGGTTTAGAAATCAGATTCTCTTTTATATATATACATATATATATATATCTTACTCAATTAGCATTCTCAGCTCATACTGTACCTCCATCTTTAATTTCTTTTCAAAATAAATTTTATAAGTTTCACAATAAGTATTCTAGAATAAATTCTAGCATCAGCTAGAAAATATATTGCATAATTTTGTTGTTTATCCATCTTGTCAGTTTTTTACTAGCTTTTTCACATTTTTGTAAATAATTCAGACCTTAGTATGCAACTTACCCCTTGGAACACTTTATCACAACCTATTATTTCAATGTAAATTAAATCTTTCTATGAGTCAATTTTTAAGGTATCAAAAATATAGTGCTGTAGGTCACATGTTGACATGTTAACCAAAAGACACTTCTAGGATTAGAAATAATAATATACCAGGAATTAAATCTCTGATATGCAGTGACTATTATATCACTGTAAAATATTGCAATTTTACATAAAAGATTGATTTTATCTGCTTACAGATTTTGTGTAATATCCATCAGTTTACAGTGTACAGCAGTATACAACCTACCTGAATACGTTGCCCTGTAGTCATACTTTGTGTGTCTCATTTTTAACTGTATTAGTAAAACAAGACATTTATTGGACCTGCAGTAAATTCTTGACTCTGCATGTAGCATTTACTTTTTGTGCACAAGGTATACAGCAACAAAGAGAGCCAGGGAGATAAGTTATATGAATCTCTTTCTTTAAAGCAAAGCAATGTGCATTGTGAGAAATCCTCAGAATAGTACTGGAAATAACATTTTCTACATATGTTTAGCCACATTTATTTAATTGTTTGGGCAAAGCTTTGTAATGCATATTAAAAAAAATAAGGCTATGTTTCAAATAGATGAACAAAAAGACTACTGTCATGATCCATCTCATAAAATAGAAAACCTGAGAGTCAGGTATAGGATAATATAGTACCAAATTTTGCATAAGGAAATGAACTGTAATAAGAAATGTAAGTGAAATGAGGACTCATTTCAAAACTGCATTAGGTGAAGGTAGATTTTTCTTCACTGCACTAAAAATTACAGAAAGGTTTAACTGACCAGACTGGCAAAGAATGTTACCCCAAATCACCCTTTTTCAATAAATCTTCCAAGTCTGAAGAATAGCCTTTTCACCACACTGAATATAGCATCTCAGTGTTCTGACATAAAAGTAAGGTTAGAAATGGAAAGACAGCTAGAACATATCTGCGCCAAACAAATTCTTTCAAAAGGAATTTTATATTTTGAAAGAAAATTCACAGAACAAAAGAAAAAAATTAATTGCTTGAAGAGATATGTTATAAACAGTGTGAAGGCTATAAAAAAATTACATGAAATGAACTAAACATGAATTTTAAATACATAAGCAGGTTGATGCTAATCATCATAAGCCTGATACTTAAGCTACTTGGGTTTGTGCAAAGGTGGCATATTTGTGCTCTACTCATGGTCTTTTGTTCTATAATATATTTAAAAAGAAATCTAACAACATCATTATTATCCAACAATGTAAGCAGCGCTACAGATGGACTGAAATCCTAAACTTAAAGCAAGTATTTAATCAGCCAATTTTTAAAATAACAAGATTCAGAATCAAGAGAAATAATCATTCATCATGCAAAACAATATAATCTTCTTTCTTTTGCCCATTAGGCCAATGGCTCTTTTCATAATCTCATAAGTGAACAGTGACATAACATAGATGGAAAATTTGTGAGTTTTTATGCCTAGGAAAAAGAAGCTCCTATCACATTGGAGCTTAATTTGAAAACACCTTGTACAACGTAGAGAGCCACAACTGAAACTCAGAGCTGTACTGCTGGATCAGTAAGGTCTCCATTTCAGGCTAATTAGAATTACACTAATTAAGTGTTTTCAAAACCCTCTTTTGAACATAAGGTTGTACCTTCACATGGTGTTGCACTGTGCCATATGCATATACCACAGTTTGGAACCAACTTAGAAACCTGCCTTTTGGGAAATCAAGACACCCTCTAATATGCATACATCTACAATTTACTTATTTTTATATATACATATTATACTATATAAAATTTGTTTACATACATATATAAAAAAGTGTGAGGATGACTAACAAAGTCTAGCATCTGACTCAAGTTCCCAAGTCACTGGAAACAAGGTCGTGTGATAACAAGGTACACCATGGAAGAAGAAAACAGTTAATAGCAGAATATTTTAGCCATAAGGAACTAAATTCTTAAGGTGGAATAAATGCAGATGGCAAAAGGATTTGAAACTAGAATCGGGCCAAAGGTTCATCTAATGCCTTTTGTCCATCACAAGCTAAAAGCAGATGGAAGATGGGATCATGCCATCTGCAGATATGCTTGTGTTATCTAAAACCAAATTCACTAGAAATGCATATGTGTGCACACACATGCACACACTCAAAAAGCAGGACAGAGAGGGATGCAAAAACAGCATTATAGCAAATTACATCCAGGAACATGTACAGTAAATTGACTGTTAATGAGCTGCATATCTCAGAAATAACTTCTTTCCTCTCTTCCTCTTTCTGGAATAGCTTTGTACTAATATTGCTAAAACCAAGACGTGAAATTCTGATCGCACTGAAATCAGTAATTCACCAAACCTCTTCAACAAAACCAACACTTTACCTGGGTTTTCACTAATATATATTGCTCACTATTACTTATTTTAGCTTATGGGTGATTTGCTTTCCAAGCATATAAAAGTAGAGTTTACCATAGGCCTTGGAAAAGTGACCATGGCATATGCAGTAATCGCTATTATGAAAGTCACCATTTCACATTTTTCATAGCTTCAAGAAAACCAGTAGGAAATTTCTCTTTATAAAACTTTAAAAACATTTTATTACAACATCTATCTCATTCCCTCCAAGTATGTTTGGGAATGATTTGTCAATGAAAGTGAAAATGATTCCATGCTTCATTGAGATGTTATCAATAAATTACTACAAATTAGCTACCAAATAAGCCCCATGTTGATGATGCTAAATGTTTCATTTCCACAAGCTCTTTAGAGACCCAGTGCATTATCCCACTGAACTACTGAAATACAGAATTATGTGGTATTAAAGGTGAGGTATGCGTTTATAAAGCCTACTGAATGCTTTCAAAAATAAAGACCTATAGCCTTTCATTGTTTAAAAGCAGTTTCTCACTTTCTTTAAACCCTTTAAAAAGCCTATGAAGATTTTAATATTCACTGGATTTACACACAGGTAAAATAATAGAAGTATGGTTCTCAGAACAAAAAGATTTGCCATGTATTATAGAGCTCTCTAATACTGGAGCTCTTTTGAAAGGGTTGATTAATCATACTGTTTAAAGGTTGTGACACATTTATGCTCAAACTAATACAGGCAAAGCTAGTAATTCACAGCTACAAACCTGTGCAAGAGACAGCTCGTATGTTGGGACACTTGGTTTTAAATTCTGGACCTTTTTGGACCCTGCCTATTGCTTTTTGTTGAAGCCAGTTAATTAGCACATCTTAATTCTTTAATGATTTGTGTGTTAAGAAATAAACAGGCCTAATTTGTTATTTGGATTTGTTTTGAAAAGCCTTTGTCATTTAAGTTGACTCAGAAGAACCATAAAAACTGTAAGGAATAAAGATAATAATTCATATTGTACTTCTCCTTAGCCAAGATCATAAAATTTTAGACTCACTTGAAAAAAAAAGCAATTTGCATTCATTTAAAACACAGAAATAGGTGTTGACCATAAATATACTGAAGATGTCAGCCTAATTTATAAATAAATATTTAAATGGGGTTTAGTAAATTCTGAACATAGATCTTCAAGCTTTATAGAGCTAAAATTTATTCAAGGCCAGCAGTATGAACATTTGCATAGAGACACACTGGATATTTGGTATCATCAACACCCTAGAACCCTTGAAGTACAGCTGTGTTGATCATGGGCAGGGAAAAGGTCACACTGGCATATGCCAAGTAAAAGCTTCTCTTACCAGTTCATCCAAGCCAGAATATTGACCTTTCCATTTATTTGCCTTACAAGATTTCAAAGCATTTACCCATGAAATACATGCCTTGCTGTATCTCTTTCTGCCATTCCATTCCACCAAAAAATAGAAAAATGGACTGCACCCATGATTTCACCTTCCCACTGAGAAATGGGGTTGCAGTAGCTGATTCCAGGAGCATTGCAGTGAGCGGGGCAGATGTTGATCAGGCAGCACTTATCCTGTGCACAAGTGTTCCTCCTGCCTGCCTCATACACAGTCTGTATTGGAAAGAAGGGAAATCTATATAAGCAGAGTCTGAACCAGGTCTTGGGCTGTTCTGGGGTCTGACTGGTGATGTGCTGAGCCCTACTAAAGCAGACCATTTCAGAGGGGTCTTAAAACCAAGAATACAGGAATCTCTGCAACAGCCAAAGGAAGGAATAGATCCCACACAAGCAACGAGGGCCAGCCCTCCCTCTGACATCCTTGAAATTGTCTGAGGCATAAGACACCTTGAAGAGGAAGCAGAGGACTGAAATCTCCATCCCTCTGGACAGAAGCTAGCAAGGACAAAGGCCTAAGCAGTCAGCAGGGAAGACTTCAGAGAAAAGAAAGGTAAACTGCTTTTTTTCAAAATTAGGAGTGAGGTGGGAAACAGCAATTGCATGTTCTTTGCACAACCACAAAGAGGGAAGAAAGACCAGGGACAGGGAAGACGAACAAGTGGAAAGTGAGATTCAAAGCCTAAGGTAATTTACAGTTAGCTCAGTTAGCAATATTCAATTAAAGTCTTTGAAACGCAGTGTAGGCAGCAATGAAGAGTTTGGCTTCTCTCCAAAAGTAGCTGCACTCACATCCAGGACAGGGATGGTCTCAGGAGGGGTTAGTGGAATTAATGGAATTACTAGAATCTCCTCTCTTGGTCAAAAGTTAGTGCTCCTGCCTGACATATCAAATTATTCACCATTTAGGTTACTCTTGAGGCACATTTGTAAATGGCAATATTGAGTCTCCTTTATGTTCAGTTCAATATTCTCCATTTGACATAACAGCAGACATGATAAAAATATGCGGCCTGAGAGTACAGTTAGGAAAATATAAGAATGAATCAGCAGTTTGATTTCTCCCTCTTCGACCCATGCATTTTAACTTGTTGGGTTTCCAGTTTGAATGTTATTACTATTTAATTAAGGCTATAACTATCTGTGTTCCGGTTCCTGAAAGCCTATTTGGCATAACATTCGAATTAGTGGTAATGAGAAAAATACGCTCTTCCATCATCAAGTTTGTTACCTTGATGAATATCTCTCTGTAGGAAAATATGAAATGAATTAATGTATCTGTCTATTAAAGCCACTTCAGGCAATGACTGAACATATAGGTGGTCTATTAACTAAAGAGAAATTCAACCTAAGGCCCAAAGAAGAAATACAGATATATCTAAAAAGTGGATTTATTACAGCTATTTCTTACAGCTACTCATAGAAAAAGTAATGTCAGCAAAAATAAGAGTGCTAAAAGATCACACTAAAAAATGTTAGGCAATTTGGGTGCATTTGGATTTTGCATATAAGATGATAGGGAGGCTTATAAGCATTTTTTGTGCATATAAGTCTTTTTGTGACTTCCTTGTGGCTAAACTTAGATTATCTGTCACAGTAACCAAAAAAAAACCCCACCAGAAGATACTGAAAACATCACCTGCACAACAGAGTGGGGTTTCTATTTAGTGATCAAAGTCATAGATGGGAACAAACCTTTGGGTAAAATCTAAGGCCTTTGGATGACAATTTGTTTTAGAGAATATTATCAAGGGGATTACTGTTTTCAGAACGATCTAGAGAAGTGGAAATAAAAGACTTTAATATGGATATTGGTTTCCTTTTTTCTTCTGAACTTTTTGCAGTGCTGCTCAACTATTAGCACGTAGAGATAGCTAAAGCACTATTTTATAATGGTAAATAAATGCAAATTACTAAACTGTATTTGCTTTATTTATACATGCAGGGGTAAACACTGAGAAAAGCTGTTTTACGACTGAAAAATCAGTATTCCCACCAGTTGGAGAATTAGAAATTCCCACGCTCACAAATATTCAACAGTATCAAAACCAGTTTAATAGAATTTAGAACATAGAGGTGGGGACAGGATTTATACAGAAATCTGCTAAGTAGGGTTTATCTTTGGTAAGCTAAAAAGGACTGGAAAGATCTACCTAAAATGTAAAGTCTAGCTCCTTCTTCTGTAGGCATGAAGTCAGCTATTTGTAAACACACCTCTTTTATAAATATACCAATCAGTATCTTTTAAAGAGTTTTTTTTTGTTAGTGGTTGGTTTCATCTGGGTTGTGGTTGGTTTGGTTTGCTCTTGGTTTTGTTTTTATACCCAAAGTATTTCCACTGGAAACTTGTCCCAGGATATGATTACTCAAATATGATTAAAAAAAACCCCAAACTTTTCTAATTTCCAGACTTAAATTTAATTACCATCACTTACACATTTTGTGGTTCTGCTAGCTTTACCCGATTGTGTACCAGAACGATGTATCAGCAGGAATCTTTTCTCTCTGCTCTCCTACACTATACAAGGCAAGGTTGTATAAACCTCTCTGTAATGTGGGCTCCACTGTCTGAATAGTATTTAATTGCAAGTGTTCCAGTTTGAGTTCACATTTTTATTCAAGCACAAAACCACAAATGAATGAGTTATTCTAAATGAGGTGTCCAAAGTGCTACTAGTTCCTTACTGCTACTGGAATAACTTTCCTGGTGCATTCTAGGACCATATTTGCTTTTTTTTCACAGCTGTGCCACGCTGTTAGCTCATACTTCTTGATCAACAAGTAATACAGAGGTATGTTCTCCTTCTCAGTTATTTCCAAGTAATAAACCCACAACTTACAGCAGAATTGCATGTTATTGGCTCCAAATGACCTTTCATCGTAGACTACTTAGAGTGTAATCCCATTTCTATTATTAAAGTTCAAACAGCCTTTCTGAATGATATTCCTATGTTCCTCTGAGCTGCTTATCATGGGAAAACCTTCCTCCCGCTCCTATTCTCCCTGTCCTTTGCCTCCTCCTCAGTGATGTCATCATAAAATTTACCTGGCACTAAACTTATTTATATTATCTACTGCATTTTATATTATTTATTTACCCAAATATTTAAAATAAGTTATTAAAAAATGTTGGTTCCTTTTCTCTGGTAACTAGAATTACAAATCCAGTTATTAAATTTTAACTGTCTCTCAGTATCAAATGGTCCTGGTCCTCACCAGGTAAATTGACATTTTTGTATCAAAACAGATGTTAGCTTTTTCTGAGAGTACCTATCTCAGTTATATTATTAAAAAATACTGATTTCATCTCTTTTGTGATAATACTGATGGGAGTTGGAGGCTGAATGCACTCCTTTGGAAACATACCATTTACACCGTAAAGAAAATTGTGAGTATTACCAAACACTGAAGATCTCATTTCTTGCTGCAAGCATAAATTTAAGGATAATGAATAGCAATGCTTTTAGTGTACCTTGAGACATGTTGTGAATCCTTGCAATAAGACAGCAGAAAGCAAACATTAGCAGTACAGGATTGAAACAACACAAATACTCTGGAATATTAAAAATTGATATTTCTTAGCTGAGACAAATGAGTTCTGATATCTCTATGTAATCTAAAGACATTTATTTTATTTTACCCAAAAGTATTCAACTAAGTCAAGCCAAGGACAAGACAGCTTTACCACAGCTGTCATTCTCACCCTCATTTAACAGTCAAGGAGTTAAAGAAGGAAATCTACATGGGACTGGCTGCTCACTTATTATGCACACAAACACACACATAAATCCCTTTGAAGCATATTAGCTTTAAAAGTAATCTCTTGTCACCCAAAATGGCACATGAACTATGCAAGGTATATTAAGAATAATTATTCATCAGACATACCAGATATCAACTTCTGATGAATAAGGCTCTTCATTTCAAACTAAATTGGCATTAACACACACAGAATATATAGAAATATTTCTATTTTCAAAGGAAATTAACTTTCTGTAGTACTGTTTTTTGTTGTCTCATGACCCTGTAGAGTCATGGAGTTTGCAGGCCTTAAGAATTTCCACCTTTGTCTTCGGTTTTCTGCACTGTTTGACAGAAAATCTAACTGATAAACTAATTCATATATTGGACATGCTAAATAAAAACACTTATTGGCCACATACTTAATTTCCCTACAGCTCTCTGGCAATCTGTTAGATTTCTACATCTCTCTGACACTTTCAGCTTATTTGTGAACAATTCTGATCTTTAGGGAATAGTTTGGAATCAGTTACAAGTTATTTAAGTACTTATACTTTAAAAACATATCCCCTCAAACCAGATTCATCTGGCTGTACTAAGGCAACCTTTTGTTTCTGAGCATATCAACTGAGCATACACAACTGCTAATAGAGGGGGGTTTAATTCAATTGTTAATATAAGCATTTGGTCAGCACAGAATACATTTGTCATTCATGTGGGGAAAATGTGCTGGCCCCAACATACTGTAAATATGTTTGGGTGTGTATTTCCAGTCATGTCTTAAACTTAAGCTAGGAATTTTGCCAAACTAGACTCACATTCCAAGCAAAGGTTTGGTCAACTGTTGAATACATAGCCATCCTTGTAGCATAGTTTTAGCCATAATCATTGGACAGGCGCTTCTTTCTACTTCAATCTAATACCACGTTTCATTTCAGCGAATGAAAATCAGAACTCATATTTGATACCACCTAAACGGTACACCAGATTTCTCAAGTGTCCTTATGATAGAGGCATGCAAAGTACAGGACAATACAACATCTGCTTTCCCTGTTTTACTTATTAATACTTTCATTTTGGTTTTAGTAGGAACAAAACAATCAAAATGTGTATATGTGAATCCTCAAATATAAACAGATGTGTTCACTTTCATAAACATGTAATACAATACTCTTAGACTGTATTCCTTAAAGATGTGGTGGTTTTAAGCCTCTTTTGTTTCCTTTGCCTCTTTCTCAGTGCTATAATGCAATCCTCAGTGTTTGAGCACCAGACTTCAAATGAGAGATCTATTCAAAACATGCACAGACAAAATAAGTGGTTTCCTTAGTAATGGGAACTATGTGAAAGCCTCTGAAACAGCTCCTCCTCCAGTAAGTCATTATATACATGAGCCTTTCTACCCCCAACTTATCAATGTAAAGATAACTTTACATTTAAAGAAAAATACCTAATGTGCACCCACAGTTTTTGGCAGTCAAATTACAGAGGAGAGGGAAAACATTTACTGCATTCCTAATTAAATAGTTTGTTTTTTAATCAGTAAGGATGTTGCATGTTCCAGTGACCTTTTAATTAATTTTTTATATCTGCAAGTTGAAAAAAATTATATTGTGTAACTAAACTACTAAGAACTTCAGTTTGGTACACATTACACTCCAATAGCTTATTGTATTTGATTTAAACTATCATTAGGTAACCATATTCTGAACACACACTGCTCATACCTGTGCTGTTCCTTGTCACCACCAAGATCACTTCATAAGAATTACCCATGACCACAGTTTGAGAATGCTATTGATGGCATGGGAAAATTACTATGATACTTCTCAGTCTCAGAGTAAAAGTAACTAAAAGCAAAATGACATTCTACTTTTAATGTTTAGCTTAGTGGCTCTGTACAGATTTTTAAATCAGCAATATACCTCTTGTGCAAATAGTTATGAAAAGCAAATAATCTCAAATTGCTATTGTTGTCAATTCATTTTTAATATTAAACCACAATAAAATGTATCAAAACCAGTGTTGTCTAGTTTCATCAAAAAAGTTAAGAAATTCAAGTCTGAAGTTCTGCCCTTGAGAAACACTGAGGCTTGCCATATATTCTTAAAAAAATAAATGTAACATTATCAGGGAAAGTGGACAAATTTAAAAAATTGATGCGTGGGGGAAAGAGGCTCCCTCTCACTGATCATGTAATATTTGCCACACAGTGTTAACAGAAAAAGGGTAAACCTGTTTCAGAGAAAAATTCAGTTATTTCTCTACAGAAAGGAAAATAGATGTGAGCAAAGACATGCAGAAAGTCCTCTCTATAAGGACAGAAAGTTCAAGATTTATCACCACCTGTAAGAATTACAACAAGTCACAGTCAGGATGAAAATTCTAGGCCTTATATTCAAATCATTACTGCCATCATTTTCTTCATGAACCTCAGATACAGATTAGCTCAAAGAGCCATAACACTAAAAGGTATATCCCATGCACATAGCCGGTCCCATGAGCAACAAGCAGATTCTTATGAAATCAACAAGGGCATCTCAGTCTTAAAGATTGAGAAGATTCCAATAAATTATATCCAATTACTATAGGTTACAAAAACTAAGATGTCACCACAAGTAAGACATAAACACACTGAGATTAAATCAGTTTTAAAATGGAATGCATACACTGAGCTTGAAAACCGCTTTACAGATCCCATATTTCATCTACCTAATCCAGCGGCACATAAGGATTCTCTAGATGCTTTTCACTACTCCATCTTCATTAAGATTCCCACGCGGCATAGCGAGGTTGTGGTTGCTATGTGTGACTCGTTTCCAGCCTTCAGCAGATGCTAGTATGCCACAGATTCTTGCCTTTTAAAATAGAGCCAGGGATGAAAATTAGAAGAACTCAGATATCATTCTGAGTTGGACCCAATAGGTATAAAACATGTTAAGATTTTTCAGACCTCAGACCATTCCTGAGGAGGCCTGACTATAGCTCTTGGACCTATAACGAGCAAAGAGACTATAGCTCTTGCCTGGGATCTTGTCCTTTCTGTTCGTAGAACACAGTTGAACACAGTTGCTACATGAATAGGCGAATTTGCTGCAATATGCAAAATCTCCTTGATCACCAAGATAAGCATCAGCTCATCACCACTGCTTTCATTCATCCCCACCACACATGACTGAATTTGCCTGTACTATACAACTGACTCCCTCCACTACGCAGTTCCAGATTTTGCTAAGTCATATAGCACCTACTACCTACGTAGCTTTTAATGAAGTAACTGGTGTTTTCTGTAGATGTGAACTTTTCCTCTTGTGAAATTCTTTACAGGTTCATGGCCTAGGTTTGTTTCCATCTGCTTATCTCTCTCCTATCAACACTAACTCTGAGATCTGATAAAAGAAAGTTGGTAGCAGGTTAAGTAATCTGAGCATAACACTTTCCATTATGAAGTAGAACTGTATTTAGAAACTTGAACTCATTGTTGGCAACAAGCCTTTCATGTTCAAAAAAGACAAAGAACTAGAGCTAGAAACGTGGGTTTTGCTTATCATTGAAAAAATGATTCAATTTCAGGGGAATACACATGAATAAAAGTTATTCCTTGTCTGTATGGAAACATAGCCCTTAGGAAAATGTCAATAGTTAGTTGCCATAATATCTTAAAACGTGCATGACAGTATCAGGTTGATGACATTGCACTGAAAATGCTGGCAGAACGGGGTTACATGACATGGTAGTGCTTTCTTGTTTTACACTTGGACATAATCTGTATGGATACGCACTTAAAAAGAATTTTTTTAATTACCAATTTCTGATATAAAATGTGTCATAGAATTTAAATCAAATACTTGTGGTTTTCTTAAATGTATTTATTTTGTTTTTTAATTATACTTGCTGCATTCTAAACACAGCTGTGTTCTCAGAGCCTAAAAATACTAAAAATGGTCACCGCTAATTCCCTGAACCACAACAAGCCTACCGGATATTAAAGCCCAAGGATGATCCACCTTTCTATGTAATGAAAAAAGAAAAAAGTTTTGAAATCCTCTTCCAGTTTTGAGAAAAATGCAGACACAGAACCATTGTACTTTAGTAACTTTTTTATGTGTCGTATTAATTGTCCATTACAAACAAATAATTACTTAGTTTATTTTCATGTGCACTCAGTAATCAGATAAAATGCATGCTAAATAAATACCTGGAGTTAACTTACATTACTTTCATCATCTCTCTATCAGTCTGAGAGACTTTTTTTTTATCCTGTAACCTAATAAGCTATATATATAATTCTGGTGAAATAGATTACATTGCTATTTTAAAACCACTAAGCATCATAGTGAAATCAGCAGGAAAATAACTTAATGAACCTTAATCATCATAATTGTATTGGTTATAAAAGATATTTTTCTCCTGGAGATAGTTTGGAAAAAAAAATTATTCTTTAGCATTAGCTAAATTAAAAAATTCCATTATTTCACTTTTTTATGAAACAGAACTTTATTATGATATAATAACATTTTAACTAATATGTAAATGTATGCCTATCAAGGAGGTACTTTAATTGCATATATAGTCTATCATAAGAACTCACTTTCTTTATGCGAGTATACTTTAATTATTTAGCCCTTTAATTACACAGTCCGTACCAATCAACCAAAATGAAGCATTTCTATAATCTTAATTTCACATGTCAAATCACCGGATATGTTTTTGCATGATTCTCATGTTAACTAGAAAGCCAGATTTTGAATGAGTGGCAGTGAGTACTTGAAGTTAAGGGCAAAACCTAATAAAGCTTTTATGTAGGGTAATGGTATTCCCTACCTATTCCTTTCTCCCCAGATCTTCCTTTTCTCCATTGGTTGAGATAAGAGAAACAGCATTATTTATTTGGCTTTAACAGAATATTTTCTTATTTTTAATTTCACCCAAAATTTTTGAAATTTTCTTATCTCTTACTTCAACCACTGTCCCACCCCTGTAGCACAGTTTTACATCTTTTGCTTGGGATAGGTGTGAGTAACCACATGGCTGAGATCAGGAAGGATTTCCGTTTTTCCAGTGGGGACTAGCATGGCAAGAAGTCTTACTTTTCTGTGCTTCCTCAACACATCCTGAGCACTGTCTCATCAGACATGGGCTGTTATGTTGTGCGGCTGGGAAGGTTCATAAGGTTCACTTTGGGAAGTTTACAATAGTTTGTATTTGCAGCTCATGGTGGTGAACATTAAGTACTATCACAGGCTCCAAGAGCCACCTCGTGGGGGCAAAGGAGAGACAAGGTTTCACCAATGAGCCCTAAGGCTACGGAAAAATGATGTGACATCTTTCTGGCCTGAGGTGTTCCCAGTCCCAACCCCAGGCAAGAAGACCTAAAAGGTAACCAAAGATGGGTTGGCCCCAACTGTTTTTGTTATACCTCTTTAACTCACATTAGAAAAAAATCATTGCCCATAATAAGAGAATGGGACAAAATGGAAGGGCCACTTGGCCTTCCTCCCACCCTACAGTATCTCACATATTTACACTGTCACTTAAATGCCATTATTTCATATATGAGGCAGTCCTACTCAGTTACATGAAAATTGAACAGCAGACATCTTTAAAAAATTTAAAACGTTGTTCCCTGTACTTAGTTTAAATGCAGTATTCAAAAATTTGAGGCAGAAAGAACTGCTTTATTACAGCCACAACAATGTAAGTACCAGTGAGTCAAACAGAACTGGTTTTACAAAATTTGCCCTAATCAATTATAACAAACTGAGATTTATTCAAGAAGTTGACATTACTTTAATTCACTTTTCATAAGTGATTTTATGAAGTGCAAAATAATTTTCTTACAGAATAAAACCAAAAATAATGCAGTCCACAATCTCAGACTCAAAGTGAACCTAAATGATATATAGTATTCATAAAATAGTAACCATTTTATAATAGAATTTTGGTGCTATTGCTGTTGCAAAAAGTACATTAATTTACACTGCTAATCTTCAGAATTTTTTCACACTACTATTAGGCAGGACTGTGAGCCTTTCTTTAAACAAAGCAGAAGTGTGAAATGAGAACCACATCTCACTTCAATCCACTAGAGGGTGGCCTGCCTCAATCAGGGCTATAGTACTGAATACATGCAAGAAATCCAACATTTTCTTCGTTTTGACCTGTTGATAATCAACTCCTTGTATTTCAATATTGTTCATCTTCTATTACAAAGTGATTTCCTTTATATAAAACAGTACATATGATAAAAAAACCTTTTCCTAACAACATCTATCTCATTGGTTTGTATATCTATCTGGTAGAAGGGATGATGTATTTCAGTGTATACTTCCCTTAAATTGAAAAAAAATTAATTTACAATGTTTTAAACCTTTATAGTTTGTATGCCCCTTATTCACAGATACAGAATAAATTAAAAAAAAAAAAAAAATTCTTCACCGAAGGGAAAAGGGAGAAAGAAAGGAAGGAAGAAAGGGAACAAAAAATCTGTGCAGCTTATTGTTTATGTAATTAGATAACCATAAAAGAGAGAGTCAAGTAGACAGAGATTTAAAGAAATTGACTTTAGTTAACCAACCCATTCCTCAGTTTATTCTGAATTTTTATTTCTCAGGAAGATGTATTATCACTCATACTTTCTACTGACAAATATACGCAATAAAATTTAATATTTTATAAAATTTGTAAAAGCAGGAGTATGAAAAATTCTGTATTTTCTTAAGCTAAAAGAAAAGCAGCAAAGCTCGGGATGGGGGGTGGGGGGGAGAGCATTTTTCCTGAATGGTTTCAACATGCAGTATCCTCTGAACTACAGCAGCCTTTGCAGAACTTCAGTGATCTCTAATCAGTTGTTCTGAACACAGATAACATCCTTATATAGCCTTAAAAAAACCCAAAACAAACCAAAACCCAAGGAATTTAAACCTCCCAAGCTGCTCTGTACAAACACAAAGCATGCCTTGTAACTCCCACAAATCGGAAGAGATATCTGGAAGCGTGCAAAGGCTTGTTTCGCGTATCCGTACCCGAAGCAGCAGTGTCACGTAACAGACAGCTTCCCACGGCCAACCCGGCTGGCGCAGCCGCGCGTACTACGCGGCATCTGGGCACGCCGAAGCATTGGCTCCTCTCTGGGGAGTGGAAGCGGCTCAGTTATTAATGACCGCTGAGCAGGCAGCACCATGTCAGTGTGACAACCGAGCGGGTGAACGATGCACCACTAACCACCATAGAAACCAGGAGAAATAAGAAGAGCTAGCGAGCATCTCGCTCTCTCCGCTGCTCTCTCTCCCCGCTGGATTGCGAGTCTCAGCCAGCCAGGCAGCAACAGCGCTCTGGCAAACATAAGGGATCTCAGCTGGCAGCAGTCTCTCGTGTTGTAGGATATCAGTAGGATACATCTTTGTATTATATACCGTTAGACACACGCACGCACGCCGACTCACACACATACATACATGTATGCGCACCTATTCAGACTCTGGCTTTAATACAAGTATGTGGCCACCTGAACTAAGGAATCAAAATTACCGAGATGCAAGAACTCCTTCAGCACTGAAACTACTCTTATTATAGGGTAAGTTCCTCTTTATTTTCAATTTTATCCTGACTTTTATCTTAACATGTAAACTCTTTCCCCTTTCTTCTTTTCGCAAAGTTATTAGCGTATTTTCACATTTTACTTTCTGAACAGAAATGCAAATGCAATTTGCTTTTTGTGCCAGAGATAATCGAAATATGCTTGCAAGACTATCAGATTTGTGCATTTGTTAGCTGGAAAGAACATCAAAGGGTAAAAAATAAAGGAAGAACGTTTCCCCTGATGTTTCAGATGCAAAATCAAATTACACAGTTGCTCTGTGTTTTGAAACCAATAAAACAAGACACAGGACAGCCTCCTTTCTTCTCTCCAGTGTTAGGATTAAGGGAAATGCTGTTTATGTCTGGACCTAAAAACCACTGAGCAGCGAGGCTGAATGAGCATATCACAAACAGTTATTGAATTTCTGCCAGGCTACATCTTAAGGATTGTGGCAAATGACTTCGCTTAAAAACATCCCCTTTCCAGTCAGAAGGGACAGTGTGAATGTCTGATTACTGATGCAGCTGGAACGGACGCGTTAGGTAAAAAGGATAGAATTAAGCAGAAGAGTTCTAATCTTCTTTGGTAATTAACAGGATCACAGCAGGGTGCCTCTAAAGTATATTTTCATGTAAGGAGACTGTTCAAATCCATCACTATAAAAGCTTTGCTTGTTTAATTCAGGAAGGCTCAGAACTGTTTGTCTTTGCTTTCCATGTCTTTGTTTTCACATGTCTAGTTGGAGTTTTTGCCCAGCACTGCTGCTCAGAAAGAGAAAAATCCAACATAGGGAGATGGAGGGGGCAGTAAATGCAGGGGGCTAGAAAAAAGACAGTAATTTTCTATTTAACCAATTTAATCAACATAAAATTCCATGCTAGCACTACTGTTACCTAATGTGTTTGTGTTTATGTGCGTGCATGTCATTTCTTTCATGCAGTGTAAGAGTACATCAGTAACCCTTCAGATGAAAACACGTTCAGTAAAGTCTCAGCACAGATCTGTGATTCATGCATCAGTGAAAGCCAGAGAGAGATTTTACTTTACACCATGAAAAAGACAGGTTAGCTATCTAATGCATGTTTCAAAGTGAAAAAATACCACCTGCATCTTTCGGAATGTTTTTGTTTGCTTTTTAGAGTAGTATTTCTATATTAAAAACAGCTCAGCATTTAGATTATTTCTCCTACCCCTTTTTTCTCCCCCACCCCCTCACTCCTGTACACCTTAGAGAACATCATAAAGAATGTTTCTTTGCAGCAGCGACACAATTATTTGCTTGTAATTTTAGAGTTACTGTGTTTTGGGAAACAAACATCATGAAACAACCATCAACAGATAGCCAATGTCTGCAAGTCTGCCACCTTTCCATAAATGTCAGGAGAGGGGTAGCTTAACAATATGCATGGTAAGAAGTCAATTAATTCAGGTGACCTTTGTAAATGGTGACAATAAAGAAGCTCTGACAATATGCCACAGCATTCAGTATTCCCTCTGGAAAATGAATGAGCTTAAGAAGAGGTTTCCTTTTCAGAGTACAAAATGAAAGATATTGAAGCATTAGGTCCTGCTATTGGCAAGCTTGCTTCCTCTGTTTCAGATGGTCTATGAAATCTGTTTAAAGCAAGCTGGCTTATTTTGTTATGTGAACCACAATCTCTGGTTCAGTTAATTAACTACCCTGTTTTCACCCACATTGTGTGTGCACTTTAGTTGTTAAAACAAGAATTTCAAGCTACTGGCTTGGATTTCTACAGAATGTGCTATACAATAAGGAGAGAAAACCTGATTCTGATCTCTTCATGCTATATGCAAAGGACTACTCAGATGAAACTTTTCCTATACACCATGGTACATGCTTAGCTTTTCTGAATCTTTACCCTTATTAATTTTTACTGTAAAAAATAAGTAAATATGAGTAACTTTACACTAATGAACACTGGGGTTTGCCACATATATTTGTGGCACTACTTTAAAATATTATATAGATGTACCACAGAATTTCAGGAAAATGTGATCATTCCAATCATACATGTACAGAGAAAATATGCTGTAGATGCATTGTCTGATTACACAGCATAGACATTCTTAACCAGCAAAGCAGTCAAAATGTATGGTGACTGTATTTTGGTTAATACTCCCTCAAAGCTCCTGCAATAATGTTGTAGTGTCAGACAATGACTGGCTGATGTTGTTATGGCAACCCTAAAGTACCGCCTTTCAGGGTGGTAGATCTGAGCATGACATCACAGCATGCCTGTTTGGAGTACCCAGAAGTAAGCCAGTATTTCTCTTTTGCACCAGAATTAGACCAGATCAACTAGGCAACATTACTACCTGTAATGCAGATCCAAAATATGTATAATCTTTGTTAACTGATTAAGAATGAGCAGTTTATGAAAATACTCGTGTCCTGCAAATCACTTGTGATCTCTTGCCCCTTCACACTAGAGGACAAAATTAAGTGTTTGCAAGTGAGAGCAAACCATTTAGCAGAGTTGGAACCACTTTTTTTGACTCTTACACCTAATCTTGATTACATTAATAATGATTCTACAAGGAAATCAAAAGCTTTGCTGCTTGGCGACAACCACTCTAACTTTAAATGGCTGGTGTTTAATAGCTAAATTTTAGAGCATCTAAAGCAATAGAAGATAAGCAGTAAAAAACAAAGAGTTTTTCAAGACAAGCTTTATCTTACTTCTGAAAGAAAAGTAACCACAGAGAAACAATTAAACCTTTTTTGAACTATAGGTATATGTTTTAACTGAGTTATGGTACATCAATATTTTAGTTAATTCATATACCCTTCTTTCAGATAGTAGCATTAAAAGCTGAAGGAAAAAACTCTTGAGACATTGTTGGAAACTATCTTAGTAAACCCTTCCACTTTAAATTCCACAAACTACTTAATATCAACCAGCAAAAACTGACAATGAAAAACTAATTTTACACATAGCATTCAAGGAACTATTTTCTGAAGACCAACAAATGGACAACTTCTAAAATTTTTCTGATGACCAATAATCAGACAGCTTCTAATTTTTTTTTTTTTTTTTTAACAGAATAAGTCTTCAAGCCTTCATACTGCTTTAGAAAGAATATTAATTCTCATTCTAACAATACACCAAGCCATTAAAATCCTTTACTTTACTGAAGGGAAAATGTCAGTAGAATTTGAGAAGAAACAGTAGTGACAGATGTCATTAGAAAGGTCATTAAACACATTAGTATTAAGAGAAAAATCAATATTTCTCATTACAACTGTAATGTAACTGTAAAAACAAATTACTGTGCCTTTTACTTATTCAACTGACCAGTCCACAAACTGTTAAATGCCGTTATCATGAAACAATATGGTTCATAAAGAACTTTCCTTAATATCCTTGATGCCAAAAAGTTTATTTAAATAAACAGTATGACCTTCAGTGTTATACACAAAATCTATAAATGATGTCATCAATGTTTCTGAAATAAATTCATATCTTCAGCTGACCTGAACTGATAAAGTTTTATTAGCACAGCCCATGGAGCTATACCCATCTGCATCAGAGAAATATCCAATATGGATGTCAGTAAGATTATTCCACTTTGGGTTCTTTGTGGAGTAGCTGAGTGTGCCACCTGGTGAGAAAGAGCATTTTCATCAGGGCAAAATACAAAATACTTTCACAATTTTGCTTGATCCAATGACCCTCTCCCAACAGGGTTTTCTGGTACTGTATAATAAATCAACCATAATAAAAAGAATAGCAAAGAATTGAAAAAAAAGATAGTCAACGTGCATATTCTCTCTCTCAATATTTAAAGACATGCTCTAGTCATATGATTCAAAGGAAATATGATTTGATAAACAGGATTATATTTATCATGCTCATTTACTTCTGTTTTATGATTTTTTAGTTTTAATTTACAAACTGCTTGGAAGAACAAGCTACAGATATGCTCTCACCCCTAACATTCCCAAACCTGCATATTGGTTTTCTGCAAAGCACAAACAAATGCAAAGACATTAAAATGAAGGGAAAGTTTAATTTCATAAACACAATTTATACAGCATAACCTTGAAACAATTACCCTTTATTTAGAAATATTTCTTCCTCACAAAAGATTTATCTCAATAAAACTCACTCTCTTTCAGCTTGCCTAGTCACTGTAACTCCTTGGTCACAAGCAGTAACACTGTAATTCAAAGGAAATAAGAAATAAGATCTCTGTATTCCCATTATTTCTATTCAGCTGCTGTATTTCTGGAATTTATTAAAATATCTGCCCCAAATTTAATGGTAACTTAACTCTACTGACCTCCGAATTAGAGCAGAAAAGAATTTTTGCCTCTTTTCTGCTCTCAACTCCCACAGTTTCAGTCAAACTGGGAAATGCTTTTTGACAACACTGGCACAAAAGAAATCATTTTGCACTTCCCTTTCATGCATAAGCATCTGTATTTAGAGGTAAACACTGCAAAGCTGAATACAATGCTACAGGGAATATTTTTTCAAAATATCTACCGATTATTAGCATTACCCCAAGACTCTTCTACTAGAGGGTTCTTGTCCCCTCTGCCAGGAAATACTTTAAAGTCTCTAAAACATTTGGTATAAGAGGTAAAAATCTGTAGCTGTAACAAAAACTCCCTGGACATCCAGCTACCAGTATGGAAAAAAAAAAAAAAAAAGAAAGAAAGAAAAAGAAAGATTTTTTATACAATTCTCTGTCTAGTGATCAGACAATTTCAGAAATTACCTGTTGAATAAATTAGAGAATAATAAACCAGAATAAACATCAGGTAATAGAACACACAACGAAGAGCAAAACTGGGCACTGAGACATTTTTAAAATCACCACAGAATAGCCATCATCCTGGATGAGAGAAGATGACTCTCCTAATAGTCTTTACAAAGGCAATGTGATGGTCAGACATCACTAGGGCTCTTCTAGTGTGGTCTTGAGAGGTTAGAGGAAACCACTGCTGACAATCAGGTTGGTTAGCTTTGTCATCATGGTGCTAAAACAAAAAGTCATCCTTATTCAAGACAGCATGAGAAATACAGCCCTGACTTGGGAGGCACTTAAATAAGTGCAAATGTTTAACTTGTTCCCTGAATAAGGATAAACACAAATGTCTCCTACTTCTGCTTTACAGTAGTGGCAAGTCTCTGCTGAAAATGGAGATCTATATGTGTTGCTATTTATATCATATTTATGTGATTTATTCTATACCTAAAGGCCTAATTTCTTCATCTTGACAGGAATAATTTTTATGCAGAAACAGAGACTTTTCTAAAAGATTTTAGCAAGTGTCACGGTAGCTGTAAATCAAAGGACTAGACATTCCTTTCTTCACCCCAAGCTCATTCCTGTTGCCAATCTCTCTCAAGTCCCTGAACTTCCTCTTCCCTCTGGAAAGCAGATTTCTCCAGAGGTCTTGTCCAGCATCAGCAATTTTTGCAGATGACACTTAACAGTGAGCTAACTCACAGTGTTTCCACCAAAGTGAATTACCTGCTGAGCTCTCCACAGCAGCCGGCTCCATGTTGCAGGCTGTGGAAGGAGCAGAGTCAGGAGAGCCCACTCCAGCCAAGGCTCACATGGGGGCTGAGCCTTCCAGAAAAACTCCTTCCCTGTGCAACAACAGCTCCAAACCCACTGCACAATATGAAAGTTCTCTTTTTCATGTGTCCCATACAGAAACCAGGCAGTGCTTTAAAAATTCGTCCTCTTTCTCCACTGCAAAAGTATGTTTCAGAAACAATACAATGAATTTATAAAGTACAATATTTTCTCTTATTAAATTCTAAACAGATAAAAAAAGCTTTTTCATATGAAAAATAAAATTACAGTCAAGTGGTGCTTCATTACCACTGTAGCTTAAGGGATATTATCTGCACAACTCCCATTTAATACCAATTTATAACAAAACACTTACTCAGGTTATCCACTAAGCATAACACTACAAGTTTATCCTAGATATATTCAATGTATTACACCTTTTTGAATACATATTTCTTTTTACACAAGACGTACCAATTTTCAAACAAGACAGCTGAGACTGTACAGCAGCTATTTCATGACACTCCCAGAATATACTAATTTCACCACTTAATTTGTTTGGCAAGTTATTTGCTGGTAAGCCCAAATACAAGGCTAAAGCTCTGCAGTACTTGAGAGAAATGGAATGATTAATGACCATTATACCAGTTTATAGAGTTATCCTTATGAGGTAAGAGAAGACAAAATGAGGTCATTGCAAATATAATGATCTGTAAAGCTAGAAATGTTTGTCTGAATAGAAATTTCTCCCAGCATGTATAATTCAGGTAACATATTCTTCTGAATGTTGCTTTGATATAGATTATCCAGTCATCAATATTGTGTCAGACAAACCCATTTTCAGTTACTTCATTTTTATCGTGCAATAAGAGACAAAAGGGATATTCAGCATATTACTCTAGGGTTAGACTCTAAACTCCAAAAACACATAAGGGAAAGTACTCTGCCTTTCAAGAGCAGCAGCTGAGCTGCCTGAACTCTCTCTTTCCTGGGCAGAAAGAACAGCTAGTCAATCTGTGGAACTTCACAGCAATGGTCCCATGTTCTTCACTTCCGCAGACCCAAGAATAATTTGCATATTTGGACACATATCACACAAACCCTACACTCACTCTGATAGGCAGCAATCCCCTTAGGTATTAGTGCATAGAGTAATTTTACTATGATTAACTTGCCTCTATATGTCAGTGGTGTTATCAGTAAAATAGTACATTTTCATACCTAAACTTGCTTTTGAGAACCCATGGTTCAGAGCAAGTCCTAGCATACTTGGACCATATTCTCACCACTGCTTTATTTAAGCAGCAGTCGGGACAGCTAATGCATTTGTGTTCACACTTGTGCAGATGCTTCCCTGCCTTTAAAACATAATAAAAACCAAATACCAGCTTTCATTCTGTAACAGGTACACTTTCATTTTATAACACACATTCTGTTACTGTTAACCACAAAAAAGGTATATTAAAACAACTTTAAGATATAAATCAAAGAAAATCTGATTAACTACAAGTCACACAATAACTATAATTTTGTCTCATTAGTCACAGATACTAAAGCATAAATTGCCCTCTCTTGTACCTCTAAAGCTGGTGATAGTATGTATTGCTGGTGATTTCTGATGTGTTCAAATACCTCAGTAAAACCAGTCTGGATTAAAACCATTGTGATAGCTTCAACTGAAATGATCTTTTATTCCTTCTTGATTTTTTGCTAAATGTGCTTGTTTCCACCCTCCCATTAACATTGTTTTAACAGAGTTCTGTGTAAAAGTAATTGAAAGAGAACTATCTGCTAAAAACAAACAAATGAAACTATTACCATTAAAATTTCCATACTAGATAGAACAATCCAGACACCTTTCACAGATGTTCCTTAGAATTGTCATCTTTGAGTGCAATTGTACTTCCATTTGTGGTAAATGACCAAATTCCCATTGATGTCAACAGATGGAGAAGGGGTTTGTAAATGCTTTTTCTCTTTGCTTTTTGATGTTTTCATCATTTTTCTATCTAGAAATACAAAATTCATCATGTTGCTTGATTTCCACACATGTCTCAAAGTAAAAGGCAAAAAAAAACTGCTTGAGAACTCTTCTTCTTGTTTAGAATAATCCTAATTATTATACATATTATGGTACAGCCTCTTTATCTAAAACACCTAGATGGAGATACAAAACTTTCTGAAAAACAAGCTTTCTGGTAAAAGGAAATCTATCTAGCCAGTTACAAAAAAAACTTGGAATCACAGTCCATATTCCCTAGAAAAGTTGGTTAGCTAGTTTTTCAAGTACTACGTTCTGAGAGACACTGGAAACTAACCTAGTTTTCAACTTCTGGTCAAATGGAGTTTAATTAAGCAGGATTATACCAAACATTTGGCAACTACTGTGCATTTTGGTTTGCCTGTGTGAGGAAACAATAATATTCAGAAACAATGGATAACATATCATTAGTCTTGATGAGGAGAAGCAAACCTCTTCAGTATTTACTATGCACCTTACCTTGAAATATAACTCATAGGCATTAAAATGATGTTTCAAAATGGAAACACATGGTCCTCACTGAAACTTTTTCCTCCTATTTATATTTCTCTTGTCTGTAGCATTTTTTCATGAGGGACCTCAGTGTTTAAATTGCTATTTTATCACCTCTGAGTAAATGGAATAAGATTATGCATAATTAAGAGCTGTCATAATTAATGAACTTAGTAAAAAAAACCCAAAAAACAAAGAAATTTATTTTGTATTTCTATGGCTACTTGACAGATGAATGAGGAAAATAAGAAGTTTTGTCCAAACAACATGGACATCAAAGATGTATTCCTGTCATTAGTAGAAGTAAGAGGTTAACTTAATTCTCCCAAACATTCAGAGGAAGGACTTACCATAAAACTTTGACTTTTTCTCTTTAGTCACAGTGGTTAACTTGTAACTTAGAATTTATTGCAAAACTGTTCATGATTTGTGTCCTATTTTCTCCAGTTCTAGTCTAGACCCATGTACCTTTCTCTTGTCCATTAATGAGTTATATCTCTTGGAAAAGAAAATAACCTACTGTGATCCTCTGACACTCAGATCTTCACATGCTTGCTGCATAAATCCATCCTCTCCAGCCAATCAAAAAGATGTCAAATGTTGGAGTTTGAGTATTCCTAAAGAATGCTCCATTCACCTGTAGGTAGCATGTCTCAATAATTCTGTTCTGTTCACAATCATTACTGTCACACTGGGGAATAAAGAGGAAACGGCAAAAAAACCCCAAAACCAAAACCAAAATGCCAGAATCATTTCATTTGCAGATTTTGACCTGTGCTCTCAAGCTGCTAGCCCAGATATCCCTGATGATGTGGAGAGAATACAGTATTTTCTACTAAATTTTTAAAAAATATATTTGAAAGAAACAGGCAAACTTTAATGTCTACCTTAAAGGACATTAAGGACATTTTTAATGTTAATTACAGTAGTTCTAGAGTCTTTGTTGCTCCATTTTAATGACAGAAGTTACTGTACTTATTCCTATATGTCTTTCTGTGATTTGGTAAAATTTCTAACTTTGATACGCATTATTAATCCTGTTCACAATTACATTTAGAAGTTGCTCTAGAAAGGGCTGTATTATTTATATGGTTCACCAATTAAAAATGTATGATTTCATTGGAAAAGCATTGATTCAAATAGAATAGAATACATTCTCTTATAACTATGTATTTGTCTTAAGGGTTTTGAAAGTGGAAGTCAGAGAAAGGTTTTTCAATTATATTTAGGTACTTACATAAAAGAACTTCCTCTAACAAAGTTTACATTTTAAAGCTGATGATTGCCAGTGCTCCCACTGACTTCAGAGGCTTCTTAATGCAATCCAGATCCAGGTCCCTTTTAAAGGCATTTAAATATTGTCTTGGTAAGTATCATTTAACAATAAACTATAAGTAGAATAGACAAGTAAAATTACATGCAATTTCAAAGATTTAATTGCTGAAATGTTAAATTACCCATACATTGTCCAAATTCTCAAATACATTGGTCATCTCTGTTGAAGTAAAGTATATTGATCCATATACTTGGAGCTGGCACACTTGGAGTTATGTCAACACAGGTCCTGGCCTTCTGTTCCAAACTGAAACACCATTTGCTCTTTTAGGGGTTGGAAAACCCATAAACTTTCTGGTTTTCAAGTGTTATTCTCATCACTGTTCTGACAGTCTCTGAGGTTTACCAAAAGTTCACAGACAGCAACAGAAAATCTTTCCATTTACCTCAGGTGAATGTGGATTAAGTTTTTGTAGTCTTTACTGTGTTTTAAATTTGTTTTATATATCAGTTCTTCAAACAATGTCTTGTGTTGGTATGTCATTATATCAGCCCTAGCAACAGCACAAAGACATAGAAAACATTACCAAAAAATGAAGACAAATTGATAAAAGGTTTATATAAAACACACACCATACATGCCTGACACAAATCGGCAGGGAAGTGATATAGTTATGTTGAGATTGTAGACTATCTACAACTGCTGAATGGTAAGCATATAAAAGTTGTGGTATAAATCCACTATACTGCTATAAAATCTCTCATGTAGAGGTTAGCCAAACTTTCAAAAAGTCTGAGTAAATTTTGTGGAAGTCATCTACCCCATCATTAATTGAAATGTAGATATTTTAATAGAAACGATAAAGAGTAATCAATACTCAAGACTGGGGAAAATGTTTAATTCCATACAAATAAATATGCATTAGAATTGCTTAAAAATAAATTTTGTTTGGCATGTCAAAGTACAGTATTGAGGGCACATGGACCAAAATCAACCATGATCTATGTAAAATGCGATGGTCAAAGGACAAGCTTAATAAATCCTGCATAGCAACTAGTAAGAAACTCGAAAGTTTGATTTTACCTTCCATAAGCTGGTCTGACATAACAGCTGACTTTGCTTCAAGCAGGAGGTTGGCCTAGAGACTTCCTGAGGTCCCTTCTGACTTGACTATCCCATGATGCTATGACCCTCTCAGTAGAGGGGCTTGCTCCTTTGTCAACATTGTCTTAGATGACGATCTACAGCACTACTGTCCTCATCAGCGCCTGCTTAGATGTCTTAGTAGGACTGCATCGGATGAGAGCAATTAAGATGTTACCAGAAGTGAAAGGCACTGTCTTACTACATATTTTGAGTTTAGTCCCTAAGTCAGTGGTATGGAGCTGAAAATTTAGAGAAGGCAGACAGTCTGATAGACTGCTAACAACTATAAAGGAAATAAAACTCCATTTAGTCACTACGCAATATTTGCTTTGCTGTTACCTACCAAGAGAAAGGTAATTTGACCACATCCCAGCAGGATATTAAAAATTGTTTAAATGCCCTCCTATCTTGTTTAAATTTTTTAAAATAACACACTATTCAGATAACAGAAAACAACTATTTTCTAGTAGGAGAGGTGAACAATTCCCTGAAGCATTACCATCTTCATTTGTAATCTGTGTATTTCTGCTCAGACAGGTGTTCAGTGTATTCCACAGATCTGGGGCTGAATATACCACAGTTTTATATACAGTCTTGAAAACAGAGCATTAGCAATTGTGAATTAGAATTAACATAACAACCACTTCATATTAAGCCCACTTCCTAGAGTGGTATTTTACTTCATGTAGTGAATATACTTAAACTGTTTCACTCTTCACATGATATAAACCTGCAATGAGTTTCATGAGGAGTGATTCCACTGAGAAATCTTGCCAGTTTGGAGCTATTATTTGTGCTGTTTCTCATAGTTATCTCCAATATCAAGACTCAGCCAGCAATTACTTCTACCAGAGTAATTTAAGAAACATGAACTGGCCAATTAGAGTTACTTAAAATTTAGAGTACCCTTATACAGGTGATTAAATGAACACCATTTTTAGTCCTAATCTTTGAAAAAAGACAGCAAAGTGCAAAGGATGACAAACTAGAACCATGCTAAAATACTATATGTAACTTCACTGGAGCCATGGAGTGTAAATCAGGGCAGAAATAAGCTGCAGCACTAAAATCCAGCATTTGCTCTAATGTTATCAGTGGATAACATAAGACAGCCCTTTCAATTCTAAGTTCTGAACATGCATAAAATCATTGTCATGAGATTTACTTAGTACTAAGTTTAGAGGCAGTGTCAGGAAGCCCTTAAAGTATTTTTATCATATTAGAAACCATCCTGTGCAGATAGTTTGCATTTCCGTTCTTTAGCATGAGTAAAAGCTATAATTTTATAATGTTTTTAAGGAAAAATGTTTCTGAAAAAATAAATTATATTGCTGATATTAATCACTGGTATTATATCAACTCTCTAAATCAATATTCCAACACAAGCATACTCTAAACTCAAAGGTATTAAGTACAAAGTTTTAGAGGTACCAAGCATGTCACCAAAATAATACCAACACAGTATTATAGATTATTTCTTAAGCTAAGAAAGTCTGCTTGTTGTCATTCACTGGGGTTAAGTATTTGAACGTAATTCAAATCAAAATGTTAATGATATCTTATAAAATTATTTCCTCTTATAACAAGGATGCATTTCTCATTATGCAAAAACTTGCAGAATTCATTACAAAACATTTTCCAAAACAAGCACAAAAAAGTTTGCCTTAACAAGAACTCCTGCTCAGGCCCCAAATTGGACTCGTGTGAACAACGAAATCTCATCTTTCTAAATGTCTGCTGGCTTTTCACTCAGACACTCATATTCAAGATAGATGTTTAATGGAATTTGACCAATTACAGGAAGTCATATTTAAGTGCAAAGGACAACTTTAAAATTCTATTTCATTTCTGCTTTACATGACCTGATAATCACATCCAGCAAACATGATCAGCACTTACAGAAACCACAGCTATATCTTATCGACAGTAAATAGAGACAGTTTGACAGGGCAAAAACCAGTTTAAGCTTAGTAGCTGAATGCTTAAACTACTTCCTGAGCCATGCAAAATACAAGTGTAGGGGAGATTCAAGGTAAAAGCTGAAGCGGATCCAATTCATTGTTATGAATGTATGTAAATACTATAGAGAAAAACCATAAAGAACGAATTGAGAATATGAGTATACGATACTGCTTTCCACACTGCCAATTTACATGTGTTTTATTCTTGGACTTTTTCTGCAAAATACAAAAAAACGGTTACCCTAGCAACTGCCACATGTTACTCAGTTTATTTCTGAGATAGAGAACAGCCTATAAAAGAATAATACTGTGCACTTTTATCAGGATCTCTCAGCACCACAGAGAATTTGGAACTAAGTGTCACAACATGTACATTTATTTTCTCAAAGTTTCAAGAAGGCATATTAAAGAAAGAGTAGTTGTATATATTTTGCATGTATCTTTTTTCAACCTCATCTTCCTTCTTGGTTTATCTATAAATTAAAAACAAAGATTAAAAGTTGTATAGTGAAAAATGTATATATAGTCTGTCCAACCTGACAGTTGTTTTCTGCATTCTCTTTTTACTACAGTTCTGGTAGACTTCTATACCAAAGTAAAACTTCCAAAACTTATTTAATGATGTAGGAGATACTATCTTCCAGAGTATAACCATAAGGTAGATCTCCATTTCCTATCATCTGTCAAAGGTTAAGGTTTAGTTCAAATTAAGAATTAAAGGATTTCACAGTTAATCATTAATTATCTGCCCTCCCTCCCTCTCCAAAATGAAATGAACACTTTGTTATGTGCCTAGGCCCTATATGATTTATGAGGATAGCTCCTATATAATTTATGAGGAGATGTCATGCAATAGTAGTACAAAACAACCAGCACGCTACAAAGGGAGTCAACTGAAGTTAGTCATTAATGAGCACACCTTAAGGAAAACTGTGTCATTCTTTTGCTTTTGAAGTCTGGAAAGAGGCCCCTGTCCACCTGAGATCCTAGAGACAGACTTTTTTCCAAGCAGGCAGAACAGGAATCAAGACAAGACTCATAATTTATAGTTTATAGGTCAAGCTAGGAATCTTTTTTTCCCATCTCTCAGTGAATTTTTTTTTTCTGGTTTCTACATGAAAATGTTTTTGGATAGAATAGAGGAAAAGACTTGGTTAAATCCTGATTCCTCATTCCAAATACATGACTGTGCCAATTCGGATAATAAAAGTATTTCTAAATTTGTACTTGAAACAGAAAAATTTAAAAGTCTTTGGATTTAAATAAGCATTTGTATGTTTGAATATTCTTCCTGCTAGCTATTTCCACAAGCTCTAACCAGTAAATGCTGCTCTGCCTGTTATACTTGTCTCTGCTGATTTCTTCTGTATCATCACGTAACTTAGGAAAGAATACAAAAGCTGAGGAACAGCTCAACAGAAGAAAACAAGCCCAGATGGATGAATTTTTTCTGCAGTTATCAGGGATGGGGATTTTATAAAATTTAGGAAGAATGACATTTGACTAAAACTACAAATTAAGAGTATTAGACTGACAAGAAAAACAACAGCACTTGTAGAAGTTGTGAACAGGTTAGAACTTTTGAACAGGTCTAGTAGCATAGGAACCTCTTGGATTGGGAGGGCAAACTAATTAGATGATAATTCTGTATTTAGGCTTTGGGAAGAATTCAAGCTAAAAGGGTCTCAGACATTAATGAAGGCTTATGAGATGTCTGTGAATTGGACATTAATTTCGTACATACCACATATACCTATGTGTGCTGGGTATGTCCAAACACTAAAAGCACATGCTTCCCTTTGAAAGCACAAACTTCAAAAAATTATTACAGATATATAAAAATAAACACAATAAATTCAGGTGCAATGCTATGCTAGTCCAGAACACACACACACAAACACAAATAAGTGATTAGATTCTTACAACTTAAAATAATTTACCTTTAGTAATACATAAATTATTCTTTTGATGCTTCGTTTAATCAAACTACAGAAACAGAATAGCGGGGAACATATAAACAGACTTTTTTGCATTCCCTTGGGGCACAATATAGAGTAATCAATTGTAAATTAATTGGGAAAAATTTGTTTTGCGTAGCATAGAGAGGCAGAACATTCATTCAGAATAATTTGCTTAATGGCATTTCTAGTATGTTATGCATGTATTCAGCCTAGGTCTTTATAGTGAGATGCAAAACAATTACCAAGGATGTAAATACCAATAAACCGTAATCTACATCTCTATTAAATAAGTAAAACTGAAGTCAAAATACTAGATAATCTTTAATTTCTACCAAGGAATATTCAGAGTAGTTATCTGACTGCATCAAATCCTTCATCAATTAATGAGAATTTATAACAATTTTATTACATTTAGACACACTCGGTACAGATGTGCAAAGCCACTTGACAGCACAGAGGTTGCATGTTGTACATGTAAGCATTCAAGTCAGCGCTAGCTCTCTATATGCTACTTTAGTTCTTATACAAACTTAATACCTGCTCTAAGTACACTTTCAATAGAAACAAATACTGGGTTTTAGTGGTATAAATATATATGTCTATGAATTGTTCTCTTTATTTTTAAACAAAATCCTGCTTGTGGTTTGTCTTGTATTGGTATAGATAGATAAACAGATAAAATAAATATATGAAATACTATGAGATAGACAGAGAGAAAGAAATTTTTTTAAAAGCCACTCTGGTTAAAGTCTCCAAACACAGGTCTTCAAGGGAAAGCACAAGCATGTAAAGTAATAAAAGAAAAATCTGTATAAAAATAACAAGCATTTTGCATTTTACTGGCCTTAAGAAAACTAATATGAATTGGTGACTTACTGAATATGAGATTCAATAAATGCCATTCTTGCTCTGATTAAATGTCAAGGCCATAGACATGCTGTTTCAAAGTGAGTGAGCAATAATTTGGTGTGTATAATGAACCTTCCAGATGATTTATCTGTGCAATACTTTTCTTATCAATGGAACTTCACGATCTGGTGTCTTAAAACTGTAGCTTATTATGATATGTTTTGGTTTAATAAAATTTCATACTTATTTTTAACAATAGAAGCAAACTGATGCAAACCTAACCTGATTGTGACTACATCTCTGTCAATAGGCAGACGGGGAGCTGTCAGAAATCTTATTCCTTATATGGAAAAGAGTGGCTTGTGATGACTTTTGCTTTTTATATCATAAATGAGATTTGAGAACCGCATATTCAAGTTCCTGTCCTCAAATTCACCAATTCCACAGCCAGAGGCATTCTAGGTCAATGTGGTTATCTTAGAAAGATAAGTTTTTCATGAATCTGTACAAGTCTAAGCTCCAGAGGCACTCTAGGTCCATGTGGTTATCTTAGAAAATGAAGCTCATCACCACACTATTCTATAATCTATGCCTAACCAGACACGCTTGAGCCCTTAGGAATTAACAGACTTTTCTAAATGGCATAAAAAGCATCTCTCAGCTGAAAAAAACCACTGTGCGCTGGACCATTCTGTTCAAGTTCCTTGCATATAAGAATCCAGGAAACAGTTTACAAGTATTTCTAGTATTTTCAGAACTTATAACACAAGAAGATAAACCTGGGGAAAAAACGCAAAAAATATTTGCCAAGGTTACCGAGACATTCCGAGTGATATTTCAGGACAGTATTTGCATCCTTTTTTAGCTTTTCAAATTTGTTTGTATGAATAAATCTGTGTTCACACAAGAAGCTGTGCAAAATTAATTTTGGGTCTATTACTTTAAACTGTCCAGCTGCAAAGCAAATTCTGGTTTGGATTCAACAAAGTTCATAAGTAATAGTTTATGAAAAGTGAGTCATTCACTTAGAAAGTAGCTCTAAGAGAAAGTATTACACAGAGTAAACTCAGAATATCAAACAAGAAATATGAATTATTGTATTTATTCAAGTTGCTTAAATGCAAAAAAAAGAAAAAAAAGGATTAAAAAGAACATGCAGTTAAATTCTGTAATCTGGAACTAGTATGTGAAATCTAACACATATGACAGCACACTGCAGAAAGTAGGAAACACTGGTAACCCAAAGAGACATGGAGCTTAGGCTAGTATTTGAGATCTTTCAGATTATGAGCTCTTCTAGCAGGCTGATGGAATGGTAGTTGCTGATTTCACTTGTCTCTTTTGGGCCTAGAAAGGACTGAGAAGTCTAATTCTTACCACATGGGTCCCCAAACAGCCATTAGACAGCCTTAGGCTGAGGGAAAAAAAAAAAAAAAAAAGCCCTCAAAGGACAAAGCAATGAAATTTCTTTTTTTTTCCTGAAAAGTGATGGAATTCACTGAGTAGAGCAGAAGTATAATTAAGTTAACATCAATTCAGTTTTACTTTCAACTAAGTTAACTTCCAAAGATGGTGAGCAAGAGAATGACAAAATAGGAAAAAAAAAGAAAAAAAAATTCCTTTCTCCTTCCCCTCATCTTACTCTCTCTTGTCTGCCTCTAGCAGACAAAAACTGTTGTAACTCTTTGTACCTATGGCTTTCAGAATAAATCAACATTTTAATTTATTATAATGCTATCACTTTAAATTATGCTCAGAATTCTAGCCATCAAGGAAGAAGTTAACAAATTCCACAGCTATTTTACAAAGCTAAGCTGCAACTGAGATGACCAATTTAAAAAAGCAAAAAAGAAAAAAAAGAAAAATCATAGTCATGCTGAAGAGTTTTGATAAATTTTCTTTCCAAATACTTTTGTTTTAAACTCTGAAGCTGGCTGGCAGGAAGCCTATGAATGCTATATATCAGCATCCCCCAAATCAGGATGTGCAAGGCTGGGAGATAGGGATGGAGCTACCTGAAGTTGATTTCCAATCACTAAGTTTTCTGAGTATTTTCCAGTCACAAAAATAAATGAGACCACAATTAACCTCAGCTGGATTCTAACACATGTCCAAACTGCAGAATACTCTATCTGTATCCTCCTTTTCTATGGCTAATCTCTGCGACTTTATTTTTAACTCTACAGACAATGTCTATTTTATGAAGAAATAGCTGTGATATTGCAGCAAGTGTCAGTGTCCACATTAATATTCTCACATCAGACAGAAGTCACTGAAATCTGATGATAATGAACATAAAAAAGGATATTTAATAAAGACTATATGACAACAACTGTTGCTTTAAAAATATGTTGCTTGATAGAGCCAAATAATTACCTGCATTTGTGTGGTACCTACTTGTAAAATCCATCTAATCCTGCAACATTCTTCCTATAACATGCAGAATGTAAGCCTAACACTTCTAAACATTAAAATATCAAACTAGTATGTGTAGCCTCCGGAATCAAGGATTTTTTCCAGTGAAACAAATTCTGTTTCATGCTTCTTAGATACTGTTATTTTTAAAAGAGAAAGCAATTAAAACCAATGCAACAAATTCTTCAAGAGTGACTTTTGTAACAAAAGTATGATAGACTCAGTAGCAGTAAGATAGGAATGAGCCTGTTCAAAACAATCTGCCTAAACTAATTACCAAACTAATGAAGTCAAATCATTTCAAACCTTAATAACAGCTTGAAAAACATGCTATTTCACAATTAAGCAAATGAAGCAGAAAGTTTTTTTTTTCACTAGAATATGCAGATTTATCTTTCCATTAGATTTCAAGGATCACATCTGTGTATAATCTACTATGTTATCTATACAGTAATGCAAAATAAATCAAAAAAAACCCTTCCCATTCACCAAAAATAGTGGGTTGTAAGGTTCTTTAACGTTCTGTAACAAGTTCAGAGGAGAGAAATGTTGATTCTCTCTCCTTAACAGTTCTAGAAATTGAATCCATATATAGGGAAGAAATATCTGGGGTCATCAATAGGAGCCTTTCTGCTTTAACAGAATGGAATTCTTACTTGTCTGACACAGTCAAAAAGGGGAAGTCCTATAGAAATTCCTGAAAGAATTAAAACCCTGGAAATAGCTTGGAAGACCAGAAAGAGGAACAAATGAAACCCATCAAGACTTCTTCACCTTAACATTTCTTAGGTTATCAGTTTGGCATGTACACAGTATTAAAATGAGATTATTCAGCCTAAGAAAAAACCAAATATGAGTGCTTATCAGCTGAGCATAGTTAATAGTTAACATTTTGATCTGTAAACATTAAGTAAGTATTGCCTATACCCAAAACACCCTTGAAACCATCCTATTTATTAGATTATCATCCTGGATAGTCATGATAAGGAAAAGGATGCACAATCCTCCTGTGGATCCATTCAGAAGATCTGCTAACTCTCAACAAAACAACAATCCATTTCAAAGCAGGAATTCCCTTTGACAAAAAAGGGTTTGGTAATGGGCCAAGCCACTAATAACACAACCTGCTCAACCTGTTGTGAAACCTTTTTGGGCTGGCACAGATCACTACATGACAATTTTCAAAGGAATACCAAGCTTTGCTTTATCTTCATCAATACGTAACTGCAGTCTTCTATTTTTATTTCTTTCAAGGTAATGCTGTTTTTCCATACCTAAATATCTATGTCTCTACCTGCAGTATATTCTCCATCTTTCATTAAAATGTTAGACTAGTGAATATCGGGTTTCTGTGTCCATATGACTCTATAAACCACAAGGACATTAAAAGCGATTTAGACATCCCGACTGTAAAGTGAACTCATCTCAATAATTCTTCAGTATTTTGTTCCAAGACAGCCTTTTATTAACTACAGCTATTTAAAATGTTTTAAATGTTGACCCTTGAAGAATAATTATTTGTAGAAAAGATCAACTGAACAGCAAGTTTATTTGTAACTTATCAATTACCAGTCAATTCTAATGTTTAATAGCAACATGGGAAATACAGTGAAACTAAAACCTAATTTTCAAGCCAAACATTTTTAAGGCATTTAGGGTATTTTTCTTACTGCTTGTAATGTAAGTCTTGATCAATTCTAAAAGCCTGCTCCTGAAGGACTGCCAAACAAAGCTATTTCACCTCATAAATGCTGTAAGTTTCTACTCATTACTTCTATAGTTTTCAACTGCTACTTCATCTTCCCTGGATGTGGTTCACATTACCTCTCATGAATGACAGGAGACAGAAAAGAGTAGTCTATTACCTTCAGGGAAATGTTTTCAGGACTTTTTAAGTTCTCAGCCATTCAGATGTGTTGCTTTGCCTATTCATTTAATTCCAGAATAATCTCAACCTTCAACCAACTGAAAGTTACCAGATGGCACTGGAGATTCAGAATTGGAATTTCAGGAATACATCATGATCATTCTCCACAACCAGTAGTGGAAATTGAACCTGATCGGTCAGGGTTTGAAAATATAGGAGTTACAATGCTCACACTGTTCTGCACTCCCTGTTCCAAATGTTAAAAATTAAATCTGGATTTACTTTCAAAATTTGCATTTCCCACATACAATATGAAACCATGATAAGGGCAGTTTAAAGCATGCTAACACAACTTAACAGCTGGTATGGATTTTGAACTTCAAATGCTTTCCATGCTTTGTTTTCTTTGTATTAAGAATGTTAAAGCAATTTAAGGTGACATTTCCATGCTCATTAACAGAGGACACAGAGTCATTTGCAAGGAGACAGACAGGTGGTTTATAATTTTCATCATTATAATATTGAACAAGGTGACAACTATTGCCTGAACAAAGGATAATTATACTATAAGAGAACTTAAACTATATATTCAGTCCACATTTATAAGACCTGGCAGAAAAAGCCACACACCAAAGCTAAATTATCCTCATTTATCTGTTTAAATTGTGCTTAACCAAATTAATCATCAATGCACTTTTATTGGTATTGGTTTGTGTATTGCATCAGCTAACTCTATCAAGTGAACTGGCTATTTGCCTTCAAAAGTATCTGCACTACCTATTACACACTACTGCAAGTAGACCTACTTACATTTTTAGAGAAACATCTTGTCACCCGGGTCTCTTTTTTGAGATGGTGAATCAGATGCTCTTATGATGCTGTCTGCCTGGTTTTAACATACTAGCTGACAAAGGACCAGTTAAGAAGTAAATCAACCCTTCCAAATGTCAGAGTTGATACATGTCCTCTGCTTTAAACTCTTCCATGGTATATGTGTACTTTTCTTCTCTGAACTACAGCAACATGTATAGCTTTAAATGTTGCAAATTACATGGATAACTTCAAAGAAACTCAGGCAACTTTGGTATCCCAACTGCTTTTGCTTCTTGTAGAGTACAGTGGAAAGTTCTAAAACCCCAAAAGCAACTTCTGAGGAGGTTACTGAAATACCCATATCCATCAAAAAAAAAAAAAAAAAAAAAAAAGACGACATCATTCTCCCCTTTCTACTTCCTTCTATTACATTACGAGATGTACGCTAGATCTTATGGTATGTATCTAGAAATCCTATTTTCTTCAAATGCTTCACAAGTGTTCACATAGGACACAAAGTGTTCTTCCATTATGTTTGCCTGTTATGTTTTTTCCATACATACTGCTAGTTATTTTCCATACATGCTAGTAGGTATTTTCCTTTAGTTCTGGCTAGTTTCCATACATATTCCTAGTTAACTGGGGAGAACAGTCTATTGATTCAATGAAGACCAGCAGCAATATGAAGGGACAATTTCTGAGAATATTTTAAGAATTTGAACAATATTTTTGCAATTAAATCTTCACATGGCCCTTCTTAGTTGACATATTTTCTTAGAATTATCATGTACATACATGGAGAGAAACAGCTCCAGGTTTTATAACTACTCCTCATCTACCTGTAAATGATATATCACTGTACTTAATATTTGTACAAATAACTAACAACTATTTCTCCTCTGTTGTAAACAAATCTAAAATTGTTTTACAGAGGAAGAAACATTCTTTTTCCTAGTTTCCTTTCAGAAAATACTAACTGATACTAACTCATACTGATTCTGCCCTAATTTCAATTTATTTTACTCATCTTGAGTGACCACAACCATATACAGCGTTTTATGAGAGTTCTTACCTGTAGTTGATAAATGAAACTAATGGGTTTTGGCATATGTTAGGTTCATCTGTGCTCTGTTTCACAGGCATTCAAGTGTCAGTGGTCCTCCTATGAGTAAGCAAGCATACCATGTCTTTCTCCTTTCTTCTGATATTCCCTCTGATGTCTTCCAGCTTTGAAGCAGAAATTACTACTAGATCCTGGAAGTGTAATTTGTCATTTCACACTATTGAAATGTCACACTATTGATATATCTATCTTTCTGTACTTATTCAAGGTGGTTTACTGCTGGAAAAGAGAACCATGCCATTGTCTGAAAGCAGAAAGGCTGAAGTCAGACTTAAAAATAAATGTCTTACAATAAAAAAGCAGGTTGCTTTGACTTAACATTATTATTATTACAAAATTATGCCTAATCCATCTTTGAAAGGACAAACCAGAAGGACAACTTGAAATGGTTCATCTATCCCACTTCAACAGCAATGATGAACAAAACTGTTCAATCATTCCCTAATCACCACTAATAGGATCTTTTCAGTATCTTAATTCAAACTTATCTTTTGTTCAGTTTGAAAAGCCATTTTCCCATAGAAAGATGCATTTCATTGCACAAATACATCTCTAACATTCTTATCATAATATGTGACGTAGTGTTCCTACGTGTCCTTACATATGCACCTACAGTAGATATGTCTATCCATAGTCTTTGAATCATAAGTAGAATTCACAACAAAATTCAGGAGAAATTATTCTTGTCAAGGAAAATCTAGTGCAAGCTTTGAGTAGAGTGATCACAATCTGGCTGATTGACTTGAATACTTGAACAGTAAATATTGGTCAAAATTTTCTGGGAGATCAGAACATTGATTTTAACACTGCTGTCAGATTTGGCATCCAAAATGCAGAAAGGTGATGTGAAAGGATGATAGATGCTGGAGAGCTAAGAAAGAAATACAAAGTCAAAATGTGGCTATATCATACAAGTTTCATAATCAAAATAATCCCATTCAGTGACATGCTAATGAGCCAAATCATCTGACATTAAGGGACTGAGTGAATTTTTCACTTTAAACAATATACAAAAAATTCTTTTAAAATAACAGGAAACACTAGAAAGACTGTATATTGGGAAGAAATGGAGTGGGGAAGGTGGCTATGAATCTATACATGCTGGGGAGGTACAATAGTTTAAATAAATTTGCAATTTTGAAAGGAAAAGAAAAACACTTGAAAGATGATTAGTTACTATATGATTATTTAGCTGTAGTGCCACACACATTAAAAGGGATGCTGTACTAGACTATAAGTGTTGATATTTATTTATCTTGTATTTATCTTCCTTCTTCTGGTCTTATTTTAAAAAGCAAATCATAAATAGAAAATAAGATCAGCATTTTAATGTATTCATTTCTTGAGAAATAAGAAATGAACCATGATAATCCTATAGTGTGGATTAGAGCTGCCGAATGGGTCATAAAAGCACAAAAAGCAATAATTTCAGGTCTAAAAATAACATTAGTTTTGCAAATCATATAAAAAACTTAACATTTAATGTTATTAATGAGATGCTCAGCTGAGCAAAAACTGTAATTAAAACTAAATACAAACCAAAATACTTTCTGCAATCATAAATGACAGTCTCTCTATGAGCTGGTAATTTATGAGTATGCATAAATCACTCCAACTGATATAAAACACAGCAGAATACAGAACTTTTATTTCCTAATCTTTACAATAATGTTCTGTTTTACGCTTTGTCAGTTTTTGCATCCTGAAATTGTGTTTTCATCAATCCATTTCTCTACACTGCCTCAAGCAAGATTGAAAAAAATTATCCATTTCTGTTGAACAATATATTGTGAACCTGGTTCCCCAGGTGGCTCAGAATGAAAGTAATCACCAATATATTCAGAATTATAAAGTTAAAGCAATTCAGTCTAATTTGGTAGGAAAATTCGTGACATAGAAAATACTATCTCATCTACTACTGGCACCTTACATTTTTAATTTTTTTTTTAGTAAGTAATTTCTGGTTACTATAATGACAAGCAATAAATTTTTTCCCTTCTTGGATCTCAAACCACATTCCATGTAATATGTTATAAGTATACATCAAGTACTGGCTGGGATTGTAGCAGGATGTTCCTGATATAACTGCATTCATTAAGCTCTTTTATATCTTTAGATTATTATAGTTGATAATCCATGCAGTGCACACCAGAAATGATAAATTATTTTTAATTATTACAAGGGCATTTACCTTGATGTGACCATTTCACAAAACAAGTCATAAATATACCAAAAATTAAACAGGTGAATTCACTAAACATTAGGAGTCTGCCATTAAAGGCTGACAGTTTAAATTAGTATAGGTCTTTCAAGACTAAATCTTTGTTATTGAAAAAATATAGAATATAAATGGTAACTCCTAAAATTATCATGTTTATTATTATGCTAATTTTATTACAGTTTATCATTCCCATGATAAATCAAAAAAAGATAAATTAAATTCCCAAGGAAAATATGATGTTCTAAGTACAGCCACTATCTTTCTCTGTCTTTATTACAACTACCCAAAGACACTTATGTCTATGTTTTAGGCATGTTTAATATTTACAGTTTAAGAGTCACAAAGAAAAAAAATGAATCACAAAATGCAGATTTTGCCAATAGCTCTGATAGATTTTGGCTAGGCTTTTTTACTAGTCAAACTACCCCAGAATCAGTATGGTAGCTTTCTAGAAAATCAAGCCAGAACTGGTCTCACTCATCTTTAGTTCTGGCCATCTGCTTGAAGCATCTGGTAACTGGGTACATGCACCCACATCCAGAACGTGACTGCTCTCTTGCCAACTATGTGCCTAGGTAAGTGCCAATATATACTTCTCCAATACTAACATGACAACTGTCAAAAAGAAGTTGAACATGTACGAATAAATCTAAATTAAACTAACGCATTATTTTCCCAAGTTACAGCAATAATTTTTTTGACATAATTGCTTGATAATGGTGATGATGTATGTCACTTACACAGTGAAACCTTTCAAAGGCTAAGAACTGTAACAAGAATACCAAAGATCCAAGTGCTTTGAAAAGTTATTTTTAACATATAATCCTCGTTCTTTTCTCTAATAACTAGAAAATACATATGTGCAGTCATTATTTAAGAAAAAATCCATACAAGTAATACTAGCAATGAGTTAAATTTCTAGATAAAATCATCAGAATTATACATTCAATATCTGATTTAAGAAGATGAAATAAAATAAGAAATCCATTCAGATTCTTTTCAAAGTTTCTTTTACAATTAATCCAAGTAGTCTAACTGCCACACATTAAAAATATTGCAAGATGATTTGGAATGCCATATTAGAAATTAGAACATAAATTAGAACATAAATGACAGAACACAAATGGTAAAGAAATGTGTGACTTCCATTGAAATTCGTCCTCTTGTAATGTAAATATAGTTTTCTAACATTCTGCTCACTCAAAAAAAATAGCTAAAAATTATTTTGAACACTTCATATTAGGAGAAGTAAAAACGTAAGGTAACTGTAATTACTGAAATTATTAACTCCTTTCCCAAGTATCATCAAACAAGCT
Source organism: Strix aluco (assembly GCF_031877795.1). NCBI lineage: Eukaryota > Metazoa > Chordata > Aves > Strigiformes > Strigidae > Strix > Strix aluco. The sequence goes on from NC_133935.1 coordinate 58,068,496, forward strand.
TTTCATCTTCTTTTGCTATGACATTTCTGAAGAAGTCAGATGTGTTCAATGGCTAGGGAGTGTGTGATTAAAAGTTAAAAGCACATGAGAGAGAGAGATCTACAGACAGAAAATATAAAATCAAAGCCTGGAAAAGTAATCCAGGCTCATGATAGTAAACTACTAGACTATGGTTAGAGGAAAAGAATAAACCCGAGGATGGATATTCAGAGACTGTCATAGTGACTTCTTTTTTTTCTTGCCCTGTCTGAATCATCAGTTGTCCTCTTCTTGTATTTAAATTTTAAGCTCCATGGAGTAAAGCTCACAGTTTTGTTTTGCAGCAAGTTAGCACACAAGACGGCATGGTCCTTATCCACCCCTATGGCTCCAATGCACAATGCTGCTGCTGCCACTAAATTAATAATAGTAATAAAATTATATACTATTTCTATTAAGTGCTGTGATTAAGATTGACAATCACCTCACTTCACATGCAGGTGGTCCCACAGTTATCTGTCATTCCATGCTCAGTCATGGTAATCCAGTTTAACATAGGTTAGGAAACAAGTGCTGTATCTTTTCCATCCTTCCATTTTTAAAAGAAGGTCTTACCAAGTTAAGTCCATTGAAAAGTTATTCTAAAATAGCATATGTAATAAATTATCACATACCATATGTAAATATTCCTTTGGCTTCCATTTTACTTTTTTGTTTTCATCACTTCTATTTTAAACACTGTATTTTCAAAGCTTTATGATATATTATACTGCAGTGTTTTCTAAAATACTGTAATGTAATTTTTGATTGATACAAGAAATAGAACTACAGTAAGTTCTTAATGAATTGTACATGGTGATAATTCCTTTGATATCTGTTAATTTGCATTAAGATCTGTAAACAAGAGCACAAGGATAGTAGAGCAGACTCAATTAGTGAAAGAGAAAGGGTAATCTCATGTAAATCTAGCTGATCATAATATTTTTCTGAATCTATCATTACTTGTAGATTAAAGTAACCTCAAAGCACATGATGTCAATGTATATAAAGAACTTCTAATGATGTATAAAACCTTGTCATCCTTATCTTGTAATGGCCTAAGGTGTGAGAATTTGTCCTGTTTTACAGTCATAATTAAACATTTTAAGCTTGTGGCTTTCCCTCAGGCAAATTTATTCCAAGTAAGGAAAAAAATTAAAAGGAGGTGTAACAAGTTCACAAAATAAATATAAACACATATGCTGAAATAATTATTCAGACACTGCAAATTGCTTCCAGGGTTAAATACAAGTACCTTTTGCCATTTCCTTTACATCTTGTGCTTAATGTTATTCAGCCTGAAGTTCTAAAAATCAATCATTAGAAAAAAAGTAAAGTAGATTTCCAAAACTAGTCAATGTCCCAACAGGAAGATCTAGTCAAGTTTTTCAAACATGTCCAGATATTTCAGATACTCACTTTTGAGGTTTTCAACCTCAGACTCTAAAAATACAGCTGTCATCTGATACTGTCAGCTGCCCAAGTTAACACCTCAGAACTGAGATTGTCAAACATGCTAATTTCCAGAAATCCTCATTCATGTTTTAATGTGAGACTATATGTTAGTGATATGTAAGAATATAACACATTAAGAGCATATTACAGTGAACTGTTACTTTGCATTTGTAAAGAGAAACAGGATTCTTCATTAAATTCTTTGCTCCAGAGAGTGGAATGAAAGCAAGACTACATAAGCTAGAAGAAATTCTTTTCAGTTTTTACAAAGCCTATATGATTTCCAGCAACTGTATCAGACCAGCTTGTAAAGCTTACTTCTAGAAATATTTTATTTCAAGACTGATTCTGTTGTGAAAATCTATTGTATTATCTTTTTGTGCTTTAACCTAAACTTGTTCTCCTGCCTCAGTCATAAACTTTCAGTACATATTTCAACAAAAACATCCCGCTTACATTTTTATAGAGGGAAAATAAATGAGATTTTTGTGCCAATTCTTGAAATATGTCAAATAAATAAGTTGTTACATCTTGTTATCAATCATGCCGTGATAAAAAATTCCCAAAGGAAACAATTTTTTTTTATTTTGATCATAGAACAAACAAGGAAAAATTGCCTTATAAAACTAGCAGAAAGATACTAAATGTTCAAACTTAAGTCTGTATATTTCCATAATACTTAAAAAAAAAAACCCTAAGTGCTGTTACTACAATCAAGTGAGGTATGAAATGTCTCATGCCCAATTTTTGGTTAGTGACATTTCCAGATTTCTGTCCACAGAACTGCTCAAAGTGGTTATAATGACAAGAATTGAGAAGTGGCTCTTTCAGTTGATGTGTTTGAAAGGTAGCTTTGTATGAACAGCTGTGTTTTCAAAATGCTTGCCACCACTAAATTGGTCCTTGTGAAGTGAACTGTTCGCCTTATTGCCAGCAGGGCACATTGCAGTGTAGCTGCTGCATTTTTCGTTTTTATCACTGTCTCTCTAACTGCTGAAGTGGAAAAGAAAGATTGCCAAAACCTGACGTGTTTCTTTTCCTTTCTGCCCACTCTGACTTGGTTCTTAGCTGTCTGTTGCTCCAGTGATGAGAAACGTTGCTCAGTTTATTCATTCACTGAATGTCTTTTCCAGCTCAAATAATGGTGATACCCTCTTGTAAACCAAGGCTCCAGCTGTCAGTAGCAGTAAATGAAACAAACCTAATTAAGATATACCAATCATTGTCTACACAAGAGATAATTAGGCTGCAAAAAGCCACACACATCAGGGTGCATTTTTCTAAAAGCAAGAGATAATACCCTAAAAGCAAGAGGCACACCATATTTAGTAAGACAGTAGGTATACATTGCAACAGGGATTGCCTTCCAGAAGAAATTAAATAATCTGTCCACAAAAATTCAGTTTTAGGACAGAAGTTCTAGTACAGAAAAACAATAATAAAAATAGTGAATATCATTACTAATAAGCAATACTAACTTTTTAGATGCAGACTCTATTTAGACACTGTAATTGCAGGCATTAGGAAGCAGACCATACCATTTTATCTGGATGAGGAAATACATGTACAATCAGAGTGCACACAAAGATTTATAAAGGCAGCTGGGTAAAGAACTACATCAAAGACTCCAAAACTACGATGCATAGCTCCTGCTGCTGCTTGTGTGAAAACGCTTATCCCACAGCTCATCTTACTGGTGATAATTCGCTGCTGAGCCTCTCTCTACAAGCTCTTCTATTGTGCACCATAGTAGGTACAAGTTTTAAGAATCACTTGAGAGGTCACCAAAATCCACTAACAAATGCGCTATACTAAAAATAGTATTTTTGCACAACAGATAATGCTGACATAATTACATTTTTTGGAATAACTTTTTTTAAGAAAATATCTACTTTTGTACAGAAATCTCTGTGTATGTAAATCTCGATACTTTAAATGCTACTCAAAGCAAAAGGAAAAATAACCTTCAGGTTCTTTTAGTCCTTCTTATTAGTACCTTTAAAACTGGACATCTGAAATGCAAAACTTCACATAAAAAGCCAGATGGTACAAAGCACTTCACTTTAAAGCACTGGAACTCATAAACAAAAACTCTGAAAATCACTTTTAGTAAGAGTATTTAAATTTTATCTTTATTTAGTGTTATCAGTACATATTTACTATTATCAGTACATTAATGAAGAAAGGGAATCAATGCATTCCCAAAGTTCAAATTATCACAAAGTTAAATGCTCATTTTCCAATAAAAACATTTATCTTTTTGATGCTACATTCTTTGAGGAAATTTAACTTCAATTACGGGTTATACTGTTGAGTGCAAGATATTAATTTCCATGAGGTTTCTTTTATTACAGTAAACTGCAGCTCACTTCTCAGCTCAGAATTGTTTGTACACATCTCACGGTTCGAAATTAATTACATGTACACAGACACACTCATTTAATCAATACAACCAGTTGGCATAGGCAAAGTCATACTGCACAACTTGATTCTGGATTTTGGTATCTTCAAGTGGGACCAGAAAACTTAAGATCAGCAATCCATGTTTTCTTACCTTTTTTGTCAACAATGTATATCAGAATGACACAATAATACTATTATAAACAAAAAGACCACCAAAAATGTTTTGCCACTCAAATGATTCTATACCATTTTTGCTGTGCATTTCACTACTTCACTTTTTTGTGTACTATGTCATATGATGTGCACTACAGTCATATGACTTAGTTTTAGGTAGTCCTGAAAGAAGCAGGGAGTTGGACTCAATGTTCCTTATGGGTCCCTTTCAACTTGAGATATTCTATTTTATGATTGGATGATTGTATGATTCTATGATCTCATAAGCCACCATGGATGTCCATACTACTCCAGAAACATTCTTTGAATGACAGCTAATAACAAATAATTTTCATGCAAAACAATAATACATAGATATGCCACTATTTAAATGAAAAATCTTTCTGAACTGAAACAACGCATTTTGGAACGATATTTTACACAAGGCAGAAGCACTTTAACTGGAAAAATAAGGAAGGTTTATGCTAGACAACCATATGAACTTGAGCAGGTGGCTTATTAGCTGAAGCATTCACCAGAAAGAGAAAAGACATCAGATTAAATCTGATTATTTAATTCCAGAAGAATTTCAACCTGTATCTCTCACCTTTTTTGCTGCCTTTTGCAGAAAGCCCACTCTAATATATATGACATGAAAATGTCCACTGGTGCCCTTGTTTTTGGCTTGAGAATCCCATAGAGGCTTAAGTATAAACTCAGGAGCAGTATAAACTCAAATCCAGGGGTATGTTAGCTCTATGTACACAAAAATGTAGTAGTTTACATGCTCAACTGGTACAGCCTCTCAGGTATCCGGGACACAAATGAAAAGTTCACCTTGGTCCACACCCTTTCTTTCACGGTGGCCAATAGCAAATGTCCAGGGAGGAGCAGAAAACCAGGTCAGCTATGTAGTTATGCTTCCCCAGAATACTTTCCCAGTGCCTCTACTGAGCAGAAGTCCCTGAGCATCACAGTGGAATCAAAATGCTGAGATTAGATATCTGCACTAGCAGTCTGTTGAATCTAAATTAATTTACTATTCAGGTAAGATTTCCAATGACCTTTCAATTATTAGAAGCATACATTCTGTATTTGTCACGCTTACAGATATATTTTTAGTATACAATCCAAATAAAATCCCATAAGTCAATGGGACATGTACTTTAGAAACTGAATCAAGAACATGACTCAAAAAATCCCTCCCATGGCCATCCTCTTTTCTCCCTATGTAGTAAATTACAACTGTGCATTTAGCATAGAAGGATTTCTACTGAGTTCCTTAGTAAATGGGACAGTACTCCGTATAGGTGCATCACCTTGTCTCCTGGTGACAAAATTAAGAGCAAGTTATAGATATTAACCATCCAATGTAAACCTTTATTTTTCTGCAAGTCTCAAGTTCACCCCATTTCCCAGAACAAAGAAACAGATTACATTTCTACTATTTCATTCAGTATATCTTTGCATTTCAGTATAAACTGGGCCATTTGCATGAAAGCATATTATTAATCCTCAAAACAGCAGAATGTTTTCTGTATGTTTATCTCACACATTGTCTGTTCACTTTATTAATACACTTACTGTTAAAATAAAATATTAAATGTCCTTAAATGTACATAACACAAACAACAGCCTCAAAGACTTGCCAAATGTACTCCAAATTGGCCCAATGCTCATGTCACCCAACATGGTCCAACACCTTTCCTCTGAGCTGATATGGAATGACTATGTGGTCAAAATGCCCAATCCTCCTGGGCCTGGAAAGAAAACCTAAAATCCAGATTTTGAGACTTGACTTTTGCAATTCTGTCTATCTATACTAGCAACTCCTCAAAAGTTATTTATCAATGTCAGTGAAGCATTGATCTCATCTTACAGTTTGTAAATAATGTCACTGTGAATTTTAACACTAGAGGCAAGGGGAGAAAGGGCATAAATGTGTATCTTATGACAGTCTTCTGAGACAAAGTCCGGTTAAAGTTAGTGTGAAGTCTATATTCTGAAGTAAATGAAGCAGTTAATGTGTACTACGTCATGTATGAAAAGACAGAAGCTTTTGAATTATATGGCTTGGAACACAATGTACACTCAAAGTAGGATTTTTTTTTTCTCCGTAAAACCCAAGTACATACCAAAAATCTGGAGAGGACACATTTGATGCTTCAAGATGCTAAGGTTTCAGTCTTTACTATAATTTGGAACATGAAAACAATCTGCAACTTCATAGCAAATTCCAGATTCTTGCAGAACTACAGACCAAAGAAACAATTGCTAGTGTAGAATTTTTTCCTTCTTATCACTCTAAAGACACTTTTCTGTTATTACTATTCCTTGTAATTGAAGTTATTGAAGCCAAAATAAGTATGCCAGTAATTAGCCTGAATTTGCCAAGATGACAAGCTATTTATTCTGAGGTACATGTTTCTTTCTAATTATTGCTTTAAAGAAAAAAAACAAGTTTTCTTCCTAAACAGCAGCTACAAAAAGAATTAGAAAATAATAAAACCTGCAGATCATCCATTTTGTATATTTCTGCATAAGTATCTCACAGGCTTGCCTAAGAATGTCATCATTAGGAATGTGTATTAATCCAACCATTCCATTTTTCTTTGATTACACATAAATTATGTTCTTTATATTTAAAAACTTCATGTTCAAAAGGTAAATATTCATGCTCTGTAGGATTTTGCTCAGTGTTTACATTTTCAAAGCCAACAAAACTCAGTCTGCTTCTAGTAATAACTGAAAGAAAAAAGAAAATATTTTAAAGGAGCATAAAATATGTAGAAAAATCTCACTGATATATTTTGCATTATACTTTGTGGATCTTCATCTTTTTGTAGAGCAATGCTCCACTGGATGTATGACAAGCTACAAGTCTAAAGATATATTACTATATTAACTTCATTTATGCTGTCTGGATACCACTACAATACTCTAGGCACCACAGTCATTTTCTTTTCTTACTTGTAATAATTAACATTAGAGAGCAAAAGATGGCTAAATTAATTTATAACTTTATAGTTTCTTATACTAATTATTTCCTCTTCTTATATTTTAGGTCATCCTGTCGTTCCTGCAAACACTAATCATGGGATTTGAAGTTAATACTACAAAATAAATGAATTGCTTAATCTCTTATGACCATCTATACATACTTCATCTTCACAAAGCTTATCAATTTTATGTCATCAAGGACAGAGTGACCTTCATTTCCACAAAATGCCTCTTACTACTGGACAAGTCGGTTACAAATTTATCACTTATCCTCAGGAAGAAAGTCCTTCACGATCATCATTTGACAAATGCAAGTGTATGTTTTATCAATTGACCAGGTCATACTGAATTCCAAAACCGTAACTGTGGAATACTAAAGGGTCTGTTACTTTTCTGAACATTTGAGCTAAGATGAAGGACATGCAACTCAAAATTAATTTTCTACTTGGCCTAGTTACCACTGCACTACTACAAGCTGTAGGAAAAAAAGCAGACTGCCCAGAGTCATGTATATGTGAGATCAGACCATGGTTCACCCCCAGGTCTGTGTATATGGAGGCTCCAACAGTGGACTGTAATGATTTAGGCCTTTTTAATTTTCCAGCCAGACTGCCTGCTGACACACAAGTTCTACTTTTACAGACTAATAATATTGCAAAAATTGAACATTCAGTAGACCTCCCAGTGAATTTAACTGGTCTAGATTTATCTCAGAACAATTTATCCTCAGTGACCAGTATTAATCTTAGAAAGATACCACAGTTGCTTTCAGTGTACCTTGAAGAAAACAAACTTACTGAACTCCCTGAAGAATGTCTCTCTGGACTCCAGAATTTACAAGAGCTTTATATTAATCATAATCTGCTTTCTGTGATTGCACCGGGAGCTTTCAGAGGCCTCAATAATCTTCTCAGACTTCATCTCAATTCAAATGGTCTGCAAATGATCAACAGGAAGTGGTTTGAAGCTACTCCTAATCTTGAAATTCTCATGATTGGAGAAAACCCAATAATCAGAATCGAAGATATGAACTTTAAGCCTCTCACCAACCTGCGCAGCCTAGTTTTAGCAGGCATAAATCTCACTGAAATACCAGATAATGCTTTGGTTGGCCTTGACAATTTAGAAAGCATCTCCTTTTATGACAACAGATTTGTTAGAGTACCCCACATTGCTCTTCAAAAGGCTACAAATCTTAAATTTTTGGATCTAAATAAGAATCCCATTAACAGAATACGACGAGGAGATTTTAGCAATATGCTGCACCTAAAAGAGTTAGGAATTAATAACATGCCTGAACTGATTTCTATAGATAGTCTTGCTGTTGATAATTTGCCAGATTTAAGAAAAATAGAAGCTACCAATAACCCCAGATTATCATACATTCATCCGAATGCATTCTACAGACTTCCTAAACTGGAATCGCTCATGCTCAACAGCAACGCGCTGAGTGCTCTGTACCGCAGTACGATAGAATCCTTGCCTAACCTCAAAGAAGTTAGTATACACAGCAATCCTATTAGATGTGATTGTGTCATCCGCTGGATTAACATGAACAAAACAAACATTCGCTTCATGGAGCCAGAGTCCCTATTTTGTGTAGACCCTCCTGAATTCCAAGGCCAGAATGTGCGACAGATACACTTCCGGGAAATGATGGAAATCTGTCTGCCCCTGATAGCTCCTGAAAGTTTTCCATCTACTCTGGATTTAAAAACTGGCAGCCATATTTCCTTACATTGCAGAGCAACAGCAGAACCAGAACCTGAAATCTACTGGATAACACCATCAGGACACAAACTTTTGCCTAATACTATTTCTAATAAATACTACATTCATTCCGAAGGAACGTTAGACATAAGTGATGTAACACAAAAAGAAAGTGGCTTATACACATGTATAGCAACAAACTTAGTTGGGGCTGACCTAAAGTCAGTCATGATTAAAGTGGATGGCTCTTTCCCTCAGGACAGTAATGGATCTTTGAATATTAAAATAAAAGATATAAAATCTAATTCTGTTTTGGTTTCATGGAAAGCAAGTTCTAAAATTCTGAAGTCCAGTGTTAGATGGACAGCCTTTCTGAAAGCTGAAAACTCTCAGGCTGCACAGAGTGCTCGAATACCATCTGATATAAAGGTATATAATCTCACACATCTAAATCCATCAACTGAATACAAAATTTGTATAGATATTCCCACTATGTATTCACAGAATAAGAAACAATGTGTCAACGTAACCACAAAAGGACTGGACTTGGCAGTGAAAGGCTATGAAAAGAACAACATAATAGGATTCCTTGCCTGCCTTGGTGCTCTTTTGGGAATCATCTTTGTGATATATCTCTACAGCTGCATCTCACAAGAGATGAACTATGACGTTGGACACAGCTATCTAAAGAATTACCTGAAGAAACAATCCTTTTCACTCAATGAGCTTTATCCTCCTCTGATCAGTCTTTGGGACATGGGCAAAGAAAAAAGCACAGCAATGGAAGTAAAAGCAACTGTAATAGGTGTACCAACCAATATGTCATAAATATGTCAGTATATCACTTAATTTCTGAAATAAAAAGCACATGACTGCATTTGTGCTGAATAAAAAGGCAACAAGTAAAAGTATTTCTTTTAGGAACTAGACACCTGGACTTTGCTGCTGCCGATAGATGGGAATATGTACTGACTCAGAATAAGAGAAGAATTTTAACTAACTGGCTTCTAAGGGTATTCTACCAACCAAATACAATTAACTTCATTTTCTAGAACTTTCATGGGACTTTTAAGTCTGGAATACAGTGCAAATAGCCAAGAACATTTTCTGTAATTTTTTTTTAATTATTATATAAAAGTAGTGGAACTGAGCAATACCTCCTCCTGTGCTGTATTACACACACTAGCCACGAGTTTTTGCAGTGAACAGATATACTAGGGTTGACACATGGTGTAATGAAATGGACAAATTCTGTAGAGTAGCCACAGTGAGTATGTGAATTTTTTTTATGAGGAAAATACATTTTTGATTAAAATCAAAATAGTTTTTGGCTTGTTTGTTTCTAAAAAATCATTCTGGGAGCTCTTGTCTGACAATAAACAAACTCGTTCTAATGTCTAATAAAATATCTCCTTACATATTCTCCTGTGAAAATGCCAATCTGAGCACATAAGATATTTTTGCTGGTTTTAGGCTGTATAACTGCAAGAAACCACACAATAAATATTTTTATAAACTACTTAACTATAATAATAACCATATTTTACATGTTGCTTATTGTGGGAGGAAGAAGAGAGAAGGAGGGTGGGAAAGAGACATAAGACTGATAGGGAAATACATTGTTAGCTACTGATAACAGCAAGTTTTGAGCTGCTTCAGTATTTTCCCAGAAGCCTGAAAACTAAATGCAATGTTTAGACTCCAATAATGTAGATCCAATGTTTTGTCTTCAATAAAAAGGGTAATTCAGTTAATAGTAATGTCTAAACTTTCAGCTGGCCATAAAGGGAACTCAGATAGCTTGAACGGTTTAAATGATATTAAAGTTTTCTTTCTGGACCTGCACACTTCTGTTCAACAATAACAACTGGTTAGTTTACAAACCTTCTCAGCTTTCACAATGTAACAAGCAATAAATGACTGACAGAAACACTATTGTAGAAAAGAAATGAAACAAAATGAAAAGAACAATGAATACCTGATTGAAGCTAAAGTTCTCACATGAGTAGGGCTGGGCCCATGAGCAGTAAATGTGCACAGTAAGCTGCTGATCAGAATGTTGATCAGTTAGAAACTAAACCCCATTTTGTTATGATGGAAAAAGTGACTCCTAAGCCCGGTAGAGAAAAGACATCTGACCATTAAGATACCTAATGAAAAGACGTTGTACCTCCTGACAAAGAAAGCAACAGAAAAATGTTTATGTTATTTTGGTTCATATATATGAAACCAAATAGGAAGAATGAAGAAAAAAGAGATTATCACTGAATATTGTGCTTAAGGAAGTAAATATTCACAGAATGCATAGGTAGCTTGAATTACAAAGTAAGAATAGGAGTAACAAACACTTATTGTAAGCCTTTAGTAGACTTTAACATTTTTTAAATTTTATAATAATACACATTTTATCTTTCTAGACATGGCTGAAGAACAAATTTCTCTGGAACAAATGACAGAATTTTTGCAGGTAGAAAAAGAATTACTTCTTGTATTTAGACATTAACAGAAGAGTTACTTGTATTTACACATTAACTTTTACACATCTTCTTTTTTTTGCCTAGTACTAATGAATAACTTGCTTTCATGTTAAAGATGTCCTTTTTTTCTAGTTAAATCCCACGATTTTTAAATTACATAATTTTCAAAGTTGTTAAAGGCAGAAGGAAGAACCTGATACTAATTTTAAACTACCAAAACTTAGGATATTCATAAAGTCGATATGTTTAGCTGAGGAGGGAAGTTTACAAACCTGATGAATCGCTATCACACATAAAGGTACGTTGAAATTGAGCAGAGGAATGCTGAGATGGTGTGACCGGCTTCAGCACCGCGGACAGCTCCCGGGGTGGAGCTGTTCCTGGAGCGGTGGTAGCTCAAACGGGGCCCATCACCAAGCAGAGACTACTTGTCAGCAAGCACTTGTAGGTATATCTTGTATGTTTACCTTTGAAATGAAGCTACACCTCGAACTTACAACTCTTAGAGCTTAGAAATGAGAATCCATTTTTTTTCAGGCAAAACCATTTCCGCATGAAGTTATAAAACAGCATGCAAATACAAGTCTAATGGAGAACACTGATAGGAGGATTTTTTTCCCCTCTCAGAATAAGCACAGGCTTTATTTAGTTTTTTTAAATATCTCACTAAAAGTTTTTGTTAACAGATAAAATGCATTTTTCTGTAGAAGAATTCTCACACTAAACTTTTGAGAGCTGAAATGTAACTAGATATAGCTCACAAATATTTGAATTGTTCTATACTTTATACTGATATCAAATGAAAATATACCCTACATGTTAAGAAGAAATGGATTATCCTGTTGTTAATTGTTAAGATGTGAATTATTTCCTTTATATTCCAAAAAAAGAGAAATATAATTGCATTTTCTTAAAGTAGCTTTGCAATCCTCCTCTCACATGAACTTGAATAAGCCATTTTACAACTTTATACCTTCGTTTCTCTGAAAGTATCTCTGAAAGAATACGCTAAGCTTTTGTTTTCAGCATAACAAGATGTTTCTTCTGTAACCACAATTGAGTAATATTCTTTATTCTTGCAAATATGCCTTCTCTGCTACCACTCAAAAGTGAAACTTTAAGAAATACTAGGAAAATGTCCATAAGAACAAGGTCAACAATGTCTCTACAATAGGCTATGAGATCACAGAATTTTTATTGTTTTAGAGAATAAAACATTTCTGATTTGATAGGGGTGCTTAACTGATGTGGTATAAAGAAGGAATACAACTGCAATAATAAGATCAGGGATATCCCTTCAAAGAGTTCTCACTCTTACCAAAGGATCTGTGGAAAGAAATGTTTGCAGTTTTAGTAAAAAGACTTACTTACTAGCATATTCAAGTTAGTATCAACATCCATTTATTCTTATATGTCAACAGCATCACAATTCTTCAGTATTCTACTGAGGTTTTAAATACCTTGAAATTGAAATTGTACATGTTTCTAACAGAAACATTAGTGATATTTTTGATCAAATTCTATTTACTGTAAGAACATGATAAAGGCAAAAAGCATGTTGGAGGTGAGGCCTTATTTAAACCCACTTAAATCAGGTTTCAATGTGTATATTATTAATGAATGGGTTGATCCTTTTATTATATACACATTTGTGAGTGTGTGAAGTACTTCTGTTCTATTTGCAACATTACCTTGCCTGAAGACCTTTATTTCATTATGTCTGTATTGCATTATTTTATCTACTATACAAGAGCAGTATCTTGTAAAACTCATGGCAATGTGTTCAATGGTAGTACTGCAAACCCCCTACTATCCATATAAACATAACATCTTTAATACCTACACAGAAATATCTCCATGATATTAGTCTAATAAATCTCTAAAAAGTTTCATTATTTCTCCATGACCAAAGACATTCTTCATGTTAAAATCCCCAAAGAAGCTACAGGTGAGCAGTAGGATTCTTGTGTAGCTGTGTGTAAAAATGGATAGCTGTTCCTTCCACAAATATACTACTCCATAAACCTGAGAGTCCTTAGGAAGTAATAAATCCACCTTTTAGCTTTAATAGCTTAGTCTACATTTATTTAGCTTACATGACTTCACAGACATATGCCAAAAAAAAGTCTAACAACAATTATTTCACCAAAGTAGAATCTATTGAAAAAGTATAGGAAGAACTTCCTAATAGTGCTATAGTATACTTTTTAATAATTTCTTCATTTACAGGAAGGTTGTTTTTTCTACACAAGGCATAGGGCTAAATTTTTTCTGTCTTTATTAATTTGGATGTTTACTCTCTTTCATGGAAGTAGGAACTGACAACGAGCTATATTTAATTTCCTCAGACAGAGAAAAGCATTGTTATACACCTGTGTTTCCATTTTTTAAATAGATTTCTCTCAGGAATCCAATGCATTAAAAGCAGTACTTACTGATTATTCAAACCAGAAAATAGTAGCTCAGAAATAGATTAGCTTGGCATTTGACAGCAAACCTCATTCTGAAACATGCTACTAATGAAAGAGAGAAGCAAATGTGAGTGTTTGAAATGCCTGGCTAGGCAATACTCAAAACATAAGACTGAAAAGATTTTTTTAATTAATTTTTTTAATTCAGTTACCTTAGTTCTTTCTATCAGCAACTAGACTGAAAAGTACTACTCATAAAAAAATTTACTTCTTGGTAAAAAAATTACAAAAATTAATTCCAATATTCCATCAGCTAACACAGCCAAATGCTAACTTACATATGTACATTTAAGTTTCTGGTTTAGCTACAATTATGTGAAATCGTAACTCCAAATAGTAGCTAAAAAACTTAGAGAAAAGGTCCAAATGTCAATTCCCCAAAGGGAAAATGCTAAGCTACAACAGAAAAAGAGAAGGATTATCAAAACAAGAGAAAGATTATCTAAACATTCAGTAAACATAACACAGGAAACTGAGAACAAAAACTAACCTAGATGTCAAGGTTTATAAAGATTAAAAAAAAAAAACAACCAAACTTCATTTATCTATATGACAACTCTAGAAGTTGGATACCAAACAAGAGAATTGCAATTACTCATTTATATGGATAAATTCAATTTGATTTATTACTGAAACTTGGCAAGATTTGGAATGATGATTGGAATATTAAAATACATGACCATAACCCATCTAGTGAGAACTGTGCTTGGAAACTGATTCACTTCAGGTTCAATAAAAATTCTGAAGGAGTGGAGTCCTGTTCAATGTTTGTATTATAGGGCAGTGTGAAAAATAACATAATGTATCAGATTAATTCTGTCCATGATTAGCTGCACTTCAGTATTCTGAGACAAAATGTACAAGCATCAATGTAAATAGCATAAGCATAGAGTAGAACCAGTAATGAATAATGAAAACTGACCCTATGGTACATGACTGACTATGGTTATGTTATTTTTCTGCTTACATTAAGTAGTGTTTCATTTCTACAGCCAGGGTTTTCAAAAAGAGATATAAGGTTAAGCCAACTGGACAACATGTTTAAAAGACTTGTTATTTTGAACACTCGAGAAAAGCTTTAAACAGAGGGAGTGTACATCTACCTACTTGACTACAGTGTTCTCAGAGAGATATAAAGCTGCAGTTATACTGAAGTGCCTTCCCATTTTCAATTTTAAAAAATGAATTAAACTGATCTTCAAAGAAGCCAACTGTAAAAGAAAGACTGCAAATGATCATAAATCTGGACTATTTTTTTCAAATAATGGACAAATCACTTCTGCCTTTGGCTGCCTAAGAAATTATGATCAATTGTCAGAGCTACCAGACACAAATGAAACAAAAACTATGACTGCTTAATTTCTATTTCTAGGAATTACAACTACAAAATTTAATTTTTACATTTAATTAATGCCAAGAAAAGAATATAAATATCTTTTTTCATAAAAAAGGAAAGTATGTTCACCTACAAAAAGTCTATACACTTTACAGTTATCCTATTTATTATTTGACTAACCACTTAAATAACCTGCAAACTGTGATTATTAATGACAAACAAATCTATAACAAGACACATATATCCAGCTTTATTTTGAAAACTTTTGGTTGCACCCCTCCTGACTTTCAGTTGTTGCTCCAAAGGACACATGTCCTCCTATCTCTCCATAGGTCGTCAACCCTGTATCCCAGGGCTTATGTTTAGGAACATAACTATGAAAGAATAATCACATACAGAAATTAATTCCATTATATTCCAAAGAAAATTAGCTACTTTATGGGAACTGATATTGATTTAAAATGTTATTTTACAGTTAATGAAGCTCATTGCTATTTAGAAAAAAAAGGGGCAGGGGGAGAAGGTTCCAGTGTTCTTGGAACATTAAAATGGTTTTATATGATTTCTTCAGACATTTAGGAAGAAAACTTTGCATTTTCATTTTCCAAATTATTGTGACAGAAGCAATACAAATATTTACACAACATGAATTAATAAAAATCCTGAAACAAAATGCTGATAAGCCATGTTGACATTCTTGTAGAACAGTTGATATTCATTGAACCAACAATTTCAGATTTTTAAAAGTTCCATTGGAAAATGTTTAATTCTTCCTCAAGCTCACCCCACAAAGACATTCAAGTATAATGCTCATCCCACAAAGACATTCAAGACTATAAATCAACAGTCTTCAAAGCAACTGAATCTTTTATTAAGTCATAATATGTATACTACTTTGTCTGTAGTTTCAGACAAAGCTGAAAACTACAAATGGAAGTCCTCTGGCAGCTAAAAAAAATGCTTTTTACAAATCTCTCTCTCACTTGTTCTTTTTTTTTTTTCTTTTTTTTAATCTCTCAGCTTCAATTATTTTTAAACTTTTTTTCCCAAAGTCCTTTTCTTTGCCTTGATGCAAATGTTCTGTTCTTCTCCCTTCCATGATCCCTGGGGATCCTTTGCTTATTTCCTACTATTGTTGCCAGATTTTCACATCATTTCCAGCACTGCCAGTAAGGACAGATGTTGTCTGACTTAATAAAAAAATTATCAAGCAAACATCATATTTGGAGGCAAAATATTTGAATAGCAAAAAAAAAAATATTTAAGAAAGACTTGGAATTCTTAAAGAAAACTCTGGTGTAAAACTTATCAGCTAATGAGATGAAGTATCTTTCAAGGAAATAAAGCATAAAAATTTAATGACATTCAGATGACAATAATAACAATAATATGGAAGTAAGATCAAGCTGAAAGGGCAAGCAATTTGGGCAGATGGCCTATTCCTAATCCTAAAATAGCTGATGTTCTTTTTAACATTACAGTTTAGAAGGGTGGAAAACAACTCCATCTGCCTTACTCTTACGTAGATATTGCTTGTTATTAATGTTGATGACAATTTCACACTGTGCTCCAAATAGCCATAATGCTTTTGGGAATCACAAAGACACATGCTGTATGTATTCAGGTGTGGAGAGCAATTTAGAATAAATGGGGAAAAGAACAAGATATTAAACATCATAATAATTGTATCTTCTTGATCCAAGACCATTTACATCCATATTTCTACAAAATATACCCTTCTCATACGGAAATTTGGGATTTCCCCCACAAGTTGAATACACTGATTCTCTCCTACCCTTTCAAAGTATACAGTCTCATAACACCTCATTCACAAACCAGTATTTCCTTTAATAGAAATTCTCTACTAAAATAGAGAAAGGAAAGTAAGGAAAGTATATGGAAAAATACTTCCATACCGAAATAACTTCTTAGAAGAATGTAACAGTCATGGTAAATAATCCTATTATTCCTTCTAAGAATTATCCATTCAAGAGACTACCAAAATCTACAGATTATTGAGTTCCAAGCACTACTCTGATTACAGGACTGTTCTCATTGTGTGTCCTGGCTAGGGCTCAAGTGGAAAACAGAAGTGTTGAGGACAGCTGTACATACAGGAGATAGTTGTCCATAGCTCAGTGCTAAATTAAGGATCAAGGTAGGCTATAGCTCCTGTCCTAGATATTGCTTTCTGCTTCAAAATCTCCACACAAGACAACTACTTTCCCAATCATCGTCATGAAATATACAGGTTGATTCCTTCTGACAGTCCAATCCATCTTTACTCTTTATCTCCATATGTCATGCAGATTTACACTCTTTCCTAGGACCAGTGCAAGGATAGGATCCTTCCATGACATTTGGCATAATATATCACCCCGAGACCGCCTGTCAGTACTTGCACAGTGTGGATTTGATCAGACAACATTGTTGCTAGCCAGGTAGACAGACAGCTCTCAGGTTCAAACAGATAAGAAAGCAAACATGAAGGGTCCCATGTTAATAACAAGGTATTTATAGGTGATCCCTTCACTTCAGACTATTGCTGCAGATGAAAAAGCAAATAAGAATTGGACTCCTATGGAACCATGCAATTACTTCACTCTCCAGCATTTACAATGACCTGAGAGCTAGGTGCCAGAACAAGGGCCAATAGGGCAATAAGACTGTCTTCTATCAATAGAAGACAGAAGACAAGGCAGAAAGCAAGATGCAAAAATAAACCTATTTATGTTCTTTTTTAAGGACTAAACTCTCTAAACATGGTTTCTAGTGACATCACAACAGTGAATTACCTTGTTCATCTTTTTAAGCCTAGCAATTACACCATCTGGATCACTAGACCTTGAAGGATAGATAAATGGGAAGATTATCTCTGCAAGACAAAAAAAGGAGTGAGGTGTGCCCAAAGCAAGGTGTGCAACAGCATAGGCAACACAAAACTGAGTAGAAAATGAATGCTGCTTTTCAAGCAAACGCAATAATTAGGAAACACGAAAACAAATTTCAAAACTCTCCTGACAATTAGCTGTGCTTCAGAACCTCAATAGAGAAGAAGGAACACGTTCCTTTTAAAAGTAGAATAAACATGGGCTTTGCACTGGTCAAAGACAGACAAACCTCAAAGACAAATATCTAATACTAATTTTGAAAAAGCAGTGATGATAGTCTTCATCTATACAGATGTAGATTCTATAAAGAAAGCATTTTAGCATTCATACACTACACTTTACAGGTCAAAAGGTTTACAGTTTTGTCATTTAGCATGTGAGCACAAGTCACATTCCTTGAGATGGCTGTTGGGAACAACATTGGAGAGCAGAATCTTGTCAGAAGTTCTTAATTTTTTGTATGAAATTGTACTCTTTGCTGTTAACATTTATACTGTCTTTTTGTTTCTGTCTAGCATGAATTTCAGCTAAACCTAAAAACATACAGCTGAATACTTTATAGCACCATAGAAACTGGGTTACTCTCTGTAGACTATTAAAGACAGCTGAAAGACTTTGACATAATGGTGGAATGATTTTATAGAACACAGAACCATATGATGAAAATCATCTATTCTTGTATTTTCTAACATTTAAATGGCAGATAAAACTTTTAGATTAAGTGCAAAGTGCCTAATAACTACACAAAATAAAACCCAACCAGTTAAATTTAGTCTCACTATAGTAAAGAAACTACCATCATTAAACTACAGGTAATCAGCTATGCCTTTCTTTACATATCAGGTAATAAAAGGATTACATTAAATCAAACTGTTACTATCAATTATAGTCTCTGATTGATTTAATCTTACTTTAACATTTACTATTACTTAGGTAGCTATTTTGTCTAGTTAGTCAGACTATTGTGTAAACAGCAATACAATGATAGCTTCTGAGAAAAATTAAGTTATATAAATCCATTTTATATTGCTTTGACTCGACACACTTGACATACATACATTTGCTTCCAACTACTGATACTAGACTCTGAGCTGTTCAGGTGTTTTGGATATTACGAAGCATGCCCTTGGATGATCAAAAGCCCAACCCCGTGAACCTATCTATCTGACTGATGGCCCTCAAAAATTTGCATATGCATAGCTCTACTAAAGACAGTATAAAAACAATGTACGTCATTCATTTAGTTGAACACATTACATATATTTTTAATTAAGACAAAATGGGAAAAGAACAATATTATTTATTTAAAATGCTTAGAATAGAATACTTTGTGTAGAACATCTGTTTCAGGATTAAATAATTCAATATCCATCAAAGAAATATTGGATAGTCTAGAATTTTCAGTACCAGCAAAGGAATGTTCTGTATGTTCAGATATTATCTAATTACAAACAAAAGTAATATGCCATACAATATATTCTAAATTACTTTATTCTAAGATACCACAAATAATACAGGTTTCCCTCAGATTCTTACTCCTCCTGACCTAAAAAGTTTGCAAAAGCCTGCTTCTGCTATTCATCTCTAGCTATCAATTATCTTCCTACAGGATTTCTTAGGCTTCAGCTTGTCTTCCTCCTCCTTTTGTCTCCTTCATTTGAAGATTTCTTTTTCTTCAATTATCTTACATGTGAAAGTTCCTTGTCTTTGTATGTCATGCAACATCATTCTCCCACTATCAGCATCTCTTCTTTTCTCATTCTGGCACCAAACTCTACTTTTCTCTTCCCAAAATTAATATTCCATCACACTGGATGTGTATAAAATAATCTAAATTCTTCTTGCTAGAACCCTTACATTAAATATGCCAAACTGTATGCATAATGAGATTACTTTCCCATGAATAGGGGTTTACTTTAATCAGAGTGGGGAAACTATCTCATAAATATGCAGAAAATATAGAGAAAGTCTAAGGAAGGAAAAAAAATATTTGAAACAAAAAATGGTTGATTACAAAACCTTATCTTATGTTGCTAACAAATGAAGTGCAGACCATGTAAGTATTACAAATAAATATTTTTTTGCATATGCAAAAAAATCAGAAACTGCAAATACTCAATGGTAGATAAATCAATGGTAAAAAAAAAAATGTAACATAGGATGATAGGAATATTTTAGAACAAAACAGAAAAGAAGAGAGCTGGAAAAATGTGGCAAAAAGGACAAAATTGCTAAAAGATCAAGTTTGTAACAACATCAAATCAATAAATATGAGAAAAAATAAGTTGAATAAACAAAGAGGTGCTACAAGTAGTTTTAATGATGGCGAAGGAGAAAAGTAGGGTAGAGGAAAGATACAGGAAAGATTGTTGAAAAGGAACTAATTAAGAGACCGGGACTAACAGTCAATCCTGGTAACACAAGAATTAAAGGTAGCAAGAGATGAGTCAGTAGCTGGAAGCAAATTTTGAACACGAGGGAGTGACAGTATTATCAAAAACTGAGAAAAATTAATGATAAAGACATGAAGGAACAGCCAGGGGGAAAAAGTGAGCTTGAAGATACCATGAAATATACATATCTAGAAATTTCAAATGAAAACAAGACTTAACAAGAATGAGGTAGAAGGACAAGGTTGACCTTACAAGTATTCTGAAGTCAACAGGAAACAATCATGCTTAGGAGACAAATTATTATTTCCGTATCTTATGAGTCATAATTCACCAAATGTCAAGGAAAATGTTACAATACAAATTGTAAAACAAGTAGTACAAAAATATTTATTAGAAGGTGAAAAGAAGTAAATGCTTAAGGAATGAAGAAGAGCATGCTTGGAAATTCTGGCTAAAATGAGGAAGGCAGATGCAACAAGTAGTGTCATTTGGGAGGTTTCATCCAGAAGACAACTGAAAGCTGATAACACTGTGTTATTAAACAAAATACTTTCATAAAGAAATCTCAGAGGGAAGGAGACATTACTGCCTCTAATTAAAGACAGAGCTCAAAGTCCAGGAGCTGCTTAACAGTATCAATTATAATGCCACTAATAACCAATTAAGGTTTGTGATTTTTCTAAACACTACCAGAGACACAGAAATTTTTACTGATGCTTTTAGAAGCCTCAAAATTATTTAAAAATAATTAGTTCTAAAGGATTAACTAAAAAAATCCATTTTATGGCAATAACAAAAGACACTGGAATGTATTCAAGTTTGTTCTAAATCATATCCAAAGCAAGTGTATTCCACTAAAAAAGAAGCCAATCATTGTCACACAGAATAAAAGCTTGAAGAAAAAGGAAGAGCAGGAGTAGAGGGGAGAACAAAGAAAACAAAACCAATAAAATTAAGAAGAGGAAAGATGGAAGTCAAGAATTATTCAATTCTATATTAAGTTATACAAGTTAATATATTTAAGTTACATATGAAAATCCTTATTGATGCAAAAGAGGCAGACAGAATACAGTAACAGAAACTTTTTTTTAAAAAGGATTTTTTAAAACCCATTTAAAAACTGTTAGTAAACTAGCTGAAAACTCAGTGAAAACTTGGAAGTAAGAGAGACTGAATATGTCAACTAGGTGTCTGTATGTAAAAACAGAGCTTTTCTGCTGTGTCTCTGGGGATATATTTACACTTAAAGATACTATGCAGCACTTGAAGGCTTTTACTGGCTTGGGTACAAGTGCATTTGAACATTATTACTCTCACAGAAAGGCACATTAATTTAATATCACTCCCACCAGTCCTGATTATCTTGGAAGGACCCCACATTCATATACCTAGATTGTACACACAAAGGTGCTAAAACACACAGTACTAGTCATGGTAGTTTGGACAACACCACTCCACACTCAAAGAGTAGGGTTAATAATCTGTCCTGTTTAGAGACCAGTCACAAGTGGTGTTCCCTGGGGGTCTATTCTGGGATTTAAGCTGCTTAGCATCTTTATCAGTGACCTGGGGGAGGAGAAAAATCCTTACCAATTTGACAACAGTAATTTGGAGGATGCAGTCAATATATTTGAGGATAGGACTGCCACTTAGAGGGTTCTAGAAGGCTGGAGACTTAGGCCAACATGGGTTTGTTCAGCCTGTAAAAAAGGATTGGGAGGAGTAAGTAGCAGCCTTCCAGTATCTAAGAGGTGGCTACTAAGAAGACAAAGTCACGCACGTTACTGAGGTGTACACCTTGGGAACAAGTTGTATAGAGATGCTATGAAATTTCCATTCTTGGAGGTTTTCAAGACCAAACTGGACAAAATCATAAGCAACATGATCTGATTCATAGTTGACGCTGTTTTGAGCAGGAGGTTGAACTAGATGACTTATCTTCCAACCTGAATAACTCTGCAGAGGAACTATATCCCCAGAGACTATACATGCAGTGTAACCTGCTCAGAGAAGCAGAAATATTTTAGATGAAATTACTCCAAAGTTTTGATCAGGAATATCCTTTTATTCCTTTTTAAATTATTCAAAGAGTTCTTCTATAGCAGAGATGCTATAGTCTGGGTAGGTTGTTAGGACTCTTACATTTCTAAATTTTAGAACTATATTCATAATGCAGACAGCTATTTCCATACTTTTTCAATATGTGGCCTTACTTTATTTCAAATATACTTAGTCTACTTTTTGGCCTAAATTCTTAGGAATTTCTTACATGCCTTTTCCCATATTCTGCCATTTTCATTTTGATGCTTCTTCTACATATCTAAATGGCATGATTTTGCAAAAATGTAGAGCAACAGACTGTGAAACTGAATATAAGAATGTTTCCCTCTTTTTTTCCAATGGAGATGTAACTAGCTATAACTAGCATCCTTTATTCTGGAATATAAAAATTTTAGAATAAATCCATCACTGTGAAACAAAGATTCAAATTACCTTCCTCCTTCTGAAATAAGTATGAAACTGATGATCCAGAAAATCTTTCCTCTTGTACATTGTAGGAATACAATGACAGTTATATTCAAATCACAGGTTTGACTAGCTTAGTACCCTGTCTGATAATGTTCAACAGAAGATGCCTAGTGAACAGCATAGGACCAGGGTGACTTTCCACGACACTTTCCCATAACACACCCTACCATCTCCCTGAATTTCCAGACCTCAGGGACTTCCTCATCCAGAGGAACTTTCATGTACCTTCATATTTAACAGCCTTTCATGGACTCTTCTCTCATGAATTCATCTGACCAGTTTTTAAATCTATGTAAGTGTTTAGCATTCAAAGCATCCTCCTGATGTGTCAATGAGTTCTAACGATGTGTTAACAACAACCTAAGGACATATGTGATTTTTTTTGCAGCCAGATGCATTTACAGAGGCTTATTTTTTAGTAAACGCAGAGGGGTCAACACATTTTTTCCTTTTAACTAGAGTCAACTTTCTCAAATATTTCATAAAGTTTATCTTAGAATTCTAATGTAGCAAATACCCTAATAGGTATAGGTGAAGGAACCCTAATAAAATAACCTGTGAAAACAAAGTGCACTAGATCAACACTCTTGAGACCATTCCAGAATTACTAGACTGGTCTAAAACCCACCAAGGTGACTCAATGAAAGAAACTGCTCCCCAAACACTTTAAAAGCTAAAGGTGATTATTACCTAAAGAGGTGTTAAGATTTATTCTGGGACAGAGAGGAAGAAGAATGTGGGGACTGTGTAAAATTTATTATGGGATGTTTTAAGCTGAAGGAAGAAAGGCAAGAGGAAAGAATCAAGGTGGATTTGGTAGGACTTGGTGGCTGAAAAACTAGACATAAACCAGCAATGTGCGCTCGCACCCCAGAAAGCCAACTGTATCCTGGGCTGCATCAAATGAAATGTGGCCAGCAGGTCAAGGGAGGTGATTCGACCACTCTACTCTGTTCTGGTGACACCCTGCCTGGAGTACGGTGTCCAGCTCTGGGGCTCCCAGCACAAGGACATGGACCTGCTTGAGTGGGTCCAGAGGAGGGTCGTGAAAATTATCAGAGGGATGGAAAACCTCTCCTATGAAGAAAGGCTGAGAGAGTTGGAGTGGTTTAGCCTGGAGAAGAGAATGCTCCAGGGAGACCTTATTTTCAGCCTTTCAATATATAAAAGGGGGATTATAAGAAAGATGGAGATAAATTTTTTACCAGGGCCTGTAGTGAAAGGACAAGGGGTAATGGTTTTAAACTGAAAGAATGTAGATTTAGATTAGATATAAGGAAGAATTTTTTTACAATGAGGGTGATGAGACATTGGAACAGGTTGCCCAGATAAGTTTTGGATTCCCCATCACTGGAATTGTTCAAGATCAGGTTGGACGGGGCTTTGGGCAACTTAATCTAGTGAAAGATGTACCTGCCCATGGCTGGGGGGTTAGACTAGGTGATCTTTAAAGGTCCTTTCTGACCCAAACCATCTTATGATTCTAAGGAAAACATAAGGGGAAAAGGGGCCACTCACATGTAAGCCAGTGGCCAGTCAGTACATTTGTCTGGCCAAGTGTTGTACCTGATCATCACAGTCTGTCTTATCTCATTAAATTCTAGTTTAACTATTTTCTGTGTAAGTATGCTTTCCAGTCTGTGTGTTATGTACATGATCTGCTGGAGAACATCATGCTGAACTGGAACCTCTGTGGATGAGATTTCTCAGTGCCAGTCACTCAAGAGGGACTGTAGGTCTGGGGGGAGCATAGCTCTGTGTGCCAGTAACTGTAGGAAACTGGGGCCTGAGGCACAGTTCTCGGTGGAACTACTGAATGTCTAAAACCCATGTGTTGTGGATGTGTTTGGATGTGAGCAATAGCAAACTTCAATCCTGATCAGTTGGATGGGGGGAACAAGATCAGGCTATCCATGCTGTTCATGTTGGTGCACTTATGCTGGTGCTGGTAAAGAAACTGGTTTTTGTCTGCATTGATCTGTGTGGCCAGTCAAATGTATGTACTGCATGGCATGTGCATCTGCCTATGCAGGATGCGTGCTTAGCCTCGCCACTGCTAGACCCCTGGGACACAGAACAACAGCAATCGCACATTTATCGCACCAGGACAGGAGGTCCCCCCTGGGTCTTACAATGCACCAAAGTTGGCTCTAGCAGACTACAAAAAGAACTTCCCTGCATCCTGAAGTTCGTAGGATCCAGTGTCTCTAACACAATTTCTAAGGCTACCCTATCAATTAAACTATTTATCATAAGTAATAATATCTAAGCTGATGACTGGTTTAATCTCACAGTCACTATATATGTAAATAAATGTGCTTTTTTAATTTAAATAATAGATTCTAGTTTAAAAATATTCCAACACAAGACTTTGCCAAACTATTTTCACATTTTCTTTCCCTTTTACAGCACAAAATAAACTCTCACTGCATCACCACCACGGGCAATAAGAATTGATCAGGGATAGGCTTATTGGTTCTGACGCTTACTGACAAACATTTTGACTAGTTTTCTCTAAGACTTCAAACACACTACACCACTGAAATAATTTGCTTTTTGTCCACAGGCAAAACAACTGCTTGTTACTAAAGCAAACAACATTTGCTTCTACCTGTGTGATCCTAATAACTAACCATTCAAACTGACAGCATCAACCAGGGTCAAAATCATATTGTGTCCTGAGGAACACATTTAACAGAGCCACACCTTAATTAGTTATGCTACCTCTGGTGAGAGAACATTCAAAAAAAAAGCAACTGCTTTCATTTTACCTTCTGATATTATTATGCTCTTTAATTTAAAAAAATAATTAATTACATCAATTTGAGTTTGGTATCCTTCTCTTACAAAAAGCCAGTTTAGTAATAGTTTGTTTGACTACTAGCTCTTACTTCTGTGTTACGGCTGATGCCTGCAATCTCGACATTCTCTCCTAAGCACTTGACAAATTTTAACCCAGTCACATACCAGCTAAGCTCTACCTTTATCCCCATCCCTGACACTGTCTTAGCTTCCTTCAGAAACTCAATGGAAAATACTAGATGCAGGAACTTAAGTTGTATTTAGAGCATTTGTATCTTAAAGTCTTGAGTCATGTAGGTCTCCATTAATCCTTGTTCCTCAAGCTAACAAGTCAATCATGCTACAGCAGCAATAATTCCTTTCTTTTGTCAAGTTGGTAATGATGGAAGAGCATGTAATATTTAACTCCACATTTGTTCAAAATTTTCTAATTTGTTACTAAAGTAACAAATAGGTAAGCGACAAGGAAATCTCCATTCTCTTTACAACTTCAGGTTCTTCCTGCTCCATGCTAGTCAGGCCAGCAAATGCAACTTATTCAATGTAATTTCATACTAATTATGCATCAAACTGCATCATTACCTTGATGTCTTTCCTCGATTCAAGTTTCACATTCATCTCAACTGCAAACAAGCCACCATTTCTTCTTTTGAGAGCAGACCTGCAGAGAAGGACTTGGGGGTACTGGTGGGTGAAAAGCTGGGCATAAGCCAGCAGTATGCACTCGTAGCCCAGAAAGCCAACCGTATCCTGGGCTTCATCAAAAGAAGTGTGGCCAGCAGGTCAAGGGAGGTGATTCTCCTCCTCTATTCTGCTCTCATGAGACTCCACCTGAAGTATTGTGTCCAGCTCTGGGGCCCGAACATAAGAAGGACATGGACCTGTTGGAGTAAGTCCAGAGGAGGGCCACAAAAATGATCAGAGGGATGGAACACCTCTTCTATGAGGAAAGGTTGAGAGAGTTGGAGTTGTTCAGCCTGGAGAAGAAAAGGCTCCAGGGAGACCTTATTGTGGCCTTTCAATCGTTAAAGGGGGCTTATAAGAAAGATGGGGCCAGACTTTTTAGTAGGACCTGTTGTGATAGGACAAGGGCTAATGTTTTTAAACTAAAAGAGGGCAGATTTATACTAGATAGAAGGAAGACATTTTTCACAATGAGGGTGGTGAAACACTGGAACAGGTTGCTCAGAGAGGTGGTAGATGCCCCCTCCCTGGAAACATTCAAGGTCTGGTTAGACGGGGCTCTGAGCAACCTGATCTAGTTGAAGATATTCCTGTTTGTTGCTGGGGGATTGGACTAGATGACCTTTAAAGGTACCTTCCAACCCAAACTATTCTATGATTCTGTGATTCTATGATTCTTTTTTTTTTTAATACCATGAAAGCTTGAGACTTTGATATTATAGCCAAAATAATATCTATAAAAAGTACTGACTAAACACTTCACATTACTCTCAGAAATAACAAAGCTCTTAAAGAATTTTCATAGTTCTTAACAACTTATTTAAACACAGTAAGGTAAAATATTTAGTAATTTCTAATATTTTATTCTATTTACTTCACCTATATAGAGATTTCACACTTCAATTGATTTGGAAATGCTGGTAAAAAAAGTCCTCTTCCGCAGTTAAGATGGTCAAGTTTCACTTTTAAAATATTTTCCTATTAAAACAGTCATTTTAATGTGAACTTTATATATAAATTTTAATAGTGTATAGTACAATGAATGCCCAAGTTTCCAACTCCAGCCTACAATACTGTAAAATCAATTGTTCTCTCAATGACTGCTCATATCCACTCAGCATGAATTACTGCTTTATAAAGCACATGGATATTTTTCCCTTGTGCACAACACAATATACTGTATCTAGTTAGAAAAAGGAGAGAAAGATTCATATTTTCTACTGCTTATTCAAATTCTGTGTACTAGAAATCTCATTTTTCTAATTGTCTCAAGATGTTTTACTGAACTCTCCCAATTTTTATAAGGTACTAGTTAGCTCATACACCCTTGCTTTCCTCCTTTTATTTAAAAACAAAGGATTCCCAGTAATTTCATAGTAGAATGAGTTATTCATAATTTCTAGCCTACTTATTACATATAAAAAATTACAGAGGCATGTCCTGTAGCATATATTATTGTTACTTATAATAACCAGCAACTATGGTTGCAAATGGCAAAAATTACATTGATTCTCACCTTAAAAACAACAGAACCAACAAAAATCAGCATTTAGATTACTGTTATATCGCTAATTCATATAAGAACATTTGCAATTTTCTAATCTTACTATCATCAACTTTAAGACTAGATGCTAGAATAAAATTTAGCACACACTTAGACATGTAAATACCTATAAACTCAGACCCAGAGTGCTGTAGTGCTTGCATCATTTGCTCTGTCAACTTCTCTTTAGAATAGAAATCAAACACCACTACATTCAATATGAGATATTCAAGTGTTCAAAAACTCTTAAGTTCATAAATGCACATGCAGTGTTATCAATGGAAAATCTTACTAAGTAAATTTCTCATTACTAAAAACCAGGAAATGCTCTATTTCACACACACCAAAAAACCTTGATTTACTTTAGATAAAAGCTTCTTATGGACTATATGCAACTTGGAAAAGCATTCTGGGTAATATGCAATTACTCGTTCCACATGTATTGCTAGATTCAACATTAACATTGAAGAAATAATAGTTCTTTTATTTACAGTCAATTAAGCTACCATGAAACACTTATTTTTTTCCTAGATAGCAGTATCATAGCATGACATAAAATTTCTGTATAAGCAAAGGACAAAAATTAAGAAAGAAAAAAATGTCCATATTAGAAATTAATTAACTGTAACTACATTAGAAAATGGCAAATTTTTTTTTCTAGATTAGAGAGTTTGAAAAGGTTAGTACATGGCTAACAACAACAATTATAACATTAACTGCCTTAATTGCTGGTCTAAAATGGAATGCTCAAAAAAGCCTTAGCTTCTATGGATGCTACAAAAATTGAACTAGCCTTTGGAAACTATTTCACTGAAATTTAACTCCAGAAAGGTATGAATTCAGTGGTATCACTTTAGCTATCAATATGCAAGCTAAACAACATAGACACAATAAAAAATTAAATCCACAAAAGAAGCAATTTCAGGCTCAGAATTAACTTAAACCAGAGGCATATCTTACTTTGGAGAGAATGAGGTTCAAACCCAGCAGAGTTTTATAAATCTCCCTAAATCTTCCCTCTGTGGTTCTGATATAGTGACATGCAATGGCTACGTAACACAACAGCAGTTCAGGAGAACAGCAAAAAACTAGTGGATATTATTATCAAGATGACACAAAAATATGATATTTGTTTGATTTGGGGGACTGGTCTCAATTATCCCTCTTCATCTTTAGTATGCATTTCATTTATTTATATTCACTAAATGACTACTTTATTGCAGAATCACTATACAGACACTACTCTTACCATGAAACCAGATTACTACCTTTTGTATAAAAAGGAAAATTAATGGGAATTTCCTGCTAATCAGAGTTTATCTTTTATTTTAAACCACTTTTTTAAAGAAAATCATTCAAACACTTGTTAAGGACTTTATGTTAAAGAATAGCACATCTATTACACAGCAGATGCACTGAGCAAATGCCCCCGTATTTACCACCTAGTATACATTTAATTTATTCTTGCTTTCATCTGATGATTGGTATTTATGTCATATCAAATATATTTTTATTAATTCTCTCTATGTATGTTTAAGTACACATAGACTCAGATGCAGCTTCAGTTTGACAAGGGAGATACACAGGTATAACATGACTGCTAAAGTCCCCTTACTTTACAGTTGCCAGTATATCAGCACTTGATGCAATTTGTCCTGGAAAAGAAGGCAGGAAGAATAAACAAATAAAGACAGTATTTTATATCCAAGTAATTCTCCTCAGTATCAGTGATGCCCTGAGTTCCAGAAGTTAAGTATACATACTGTGAAAAGAAAGACAAATTTTATCCCTACAGTGTTTATAATTTTGTGGTTTTTGAACTTCTTAAAGGTTTCTTTGCTCTTGTGTTTCCAGAAGCAGCAATCAGCACAGTGCAATTACCTTCCCTGTACCGATCATTTTTTACACTTCTCCAGAGAACAGTTTTATTCATCTACTGACCAAATGAAATAGTTGAAGTTTTTAAACCCTCTCTTCTCAAGAAAATCTCTGCCTGTATTCATTGTTCTACCTGACAATATGGTAATAGTAAATTTAATGAATTCACTTAGGAAATCTTAGGGTAACTCAGCTTACTACTTCTTCTGTTCATCTGTTACTAATGAATTTTACATTCCATTAAACTGCCTATTCACCTTGGCTGTTTTTGTGGAGTTCCTCAGTCTTCCATGGTACTCTACCTCATTCACGTAATTTGATATTACATATGAAATCTTTGTCCTCTTCAATAGCACCATTCATAAACAGCCCAAACATTAGAACAAGATACTAATTTGCTAAATTTCCATACTAAAGGAACCCTCAACCTTACTCCTTCATTTAGCTGATCTCTCCAGTCTCATCTTAGAATTACTACCACAGTATTGGAATACCATCTGTACAAAATCAGCAGTAATAAGGCAATTTTAATGGAGTCTGTCACATTTACTTGGGAATACTTAAGGTATCACTTAATTTTGAGAAAGCCTTACTGTAGGGATTAGTGTGTTATTTTTCTCAAATAATGTCAAAATTTAGATCTACTCTTTCTCTTCTCGAATATTAAAACCTCCATTATTCCATTTATCTTAATTTGTAGTAATCTCATAATCTTCAAAATTTCATAATGTTTTATTATTTGAAATGTGTGTATTCATACAATTTGTGCTGGCCTGCTACTTGTATCTAGCAAAAGGGCAAATCTTGCTTTTCTGCTCCAGCTACAACTATAGTTATTTAAAGAACCTATTTTTTTAACGAGGAAGAAAAGGGATTTAGAGTACCAAAAGAAGAAAAGTTTTTGATGAAGAAACAACAAATTATTACAGAAACTCTTCTGCAACAGTAAGTAACATGAAATCAGTACTCTGATGATAAACTAAAGCCATCAGTATTGTTCTATTCTGTCACTACTCTGCACAGCAATTTATAACATAAAATAAGATGCAGTATGTCATATACCAGTGTCATGATTAGAGCAATAAATTTTAGAACTGCAAATGATGTATACATCTCCTTTATTGTATAGAACAGCTAAATGAGAAAAAGCATTTGATGAAGGAAATAAATCAAGTGTGAAATTCTTGTGAAAAAACAATCTATTTGCTTCCATAATGTATGTTATTACTAAGCAGTCTAACCAATTACAGAAACAAAAGGTGACCCCAGTTTACAGCTGTCACATTTTGATTAAGCCAAAATATGAGAAAAATCCTTTCTAGGTGCTATTAAATCTCTACTGTAGTAGAGATTTTCTAGCTTAATTTCCTACAAACTTTTCTTGAATCACCCATTTTTATAATGGGTCTATATAGAATTATTAGGAATAATAGAAATAATAGAAATATTTTAATTCAATCAATAAATGGATGTTGCCTTAGTGGAAAAAAAATATCAATTTGTTCTTTTGATCTAAATTTACAGGAAATGAATCACGGAATAATTTTGATCGATAGGGGCCTGTGGAGGTGGTGCACAACTTGCTTTTTTATATATATTGTTCTAAAGGAAAAGATAGTAGATACACTAAACTGTTAGTCACACTAATTTATTTTTTTGTGCATGTGAAAAAGATCCTCCTTCTGTTTGAAAGTACCAGGAAATTCAGAATTCAACTTACATTTTTTCAAAGTGTATTGTTAGTTGCCAATTATTATAGAAAGCAAAAAAGAATTATTTTCCATGATGCTAGGAATATGAAAATATTACAGGGCATTGTCTAGCTTTAAAAAAAGCAGCTGTGGATTTATTTATTTAGGTCATCAAGTAGTGAAAACTAAATAGTAATGTGGCTATTTTTATAAAAAATTTCACAATATCTCAGAAAGTTTTCTCTCCAAAAAGCCATGTTAGCTAAATAGATTCAACTCCAGTAGGGTAATCTTTTTTACTGAATTAGGTAACCCTTCTCAGATAGTAGTAATTAAAACACTAAAGCCAACATAATGTTCATGTGCTCCACTTTTGTTTCATGAGTGAAGACAAGCCAGTAGTAACAAAGAAAATGTTCGGAGGGGGGAAATAAACCAAGCTAAATCTAAGGCATAACTTCCACATTATAATGCCCAGGATCCAAAACTGTTGGGAATAACCCTTAAGAGACATGACCTTCTCAAGCATAGTTAGTTTTCAATCATCCATGGGGAAAAACCAAATAACCTGGATAATCTATAACCTAATCTGAATAATCTGCTGAGGTTCCACAATTATTTGTTCTGGCTTCCTCACAAGGAAATCTAGGCATTGAAGAGGGCAGTGAACACAACCTGCAGCGAGGACACATTAGAATACATGAGGGCAGACATTTTGCCTTTTGACTCCATGCCAAATGATAGCAGCCCATTTTCAGACCCGAGCAGAATTTTGAAGTAGTATGGACATGTTTTTGCAGCACTGCATATCAGATAATATTGCTCTATAGTCCTGAGCTGTTTGTGCATGGAACAAGCTTGGTGATTATCTTACAACAGTACTAATAGATTTTCAAAGTGACATTAAGTTACTGACATAATCTAGTCTAACCTCCTACAAATCACACAATTCCAGTCTCTGAGCTCAACTCACTGTTGAACTAGAGCATACAGTTCAAACAGTTTAATTGTTTTAATTAAAAAATTAAAATATGGAGAACCTTCTGTTTCAATGTTATAATGCAGAGTCAAAAGGCCACAATAAAAAAGGGGTTGCATTTTTAGTTTTAACTGATTGATGTATATGTTATGAAGAAAACATTAACATAAATGACCTCCAAACAATGTCTGCCACTATCTGTGACTTGAAACTCAGCAAAACCTCTCACTGAATAAATTTTTGAAACTAAGATAGCATGTCTTTTGATGAAAACAAATTGAGATTTGTATCTAGGAGGGAGATTTAGAAAAACGACTAAGCAAAACTTAATTTAGATTTCAACTGTCTTAAAGTATTACTTTGTCATATACAAAGAACTGATTTGGGTTTTGATTTATATCTAAGACATCACTTAAGACACCACATAAAATGTTGAATGACATTTTTCCTTTTTTTAATTTAGTGGGCAAGCTCATAGAAAACCTTTATTAGATAGCAGTTTTCTTGAAAGACTGACAAATAGAATCAAGGGCATCCATTATCAGCACAAATTCCCTTGCTCATTTCTACCAGACTTTTTTTTTTTTTTGTATCGCTCATTTTACTTTCAAACGCTCTCTTCATCCAAGACAACTTCATTAAACAAAAATGGGGGGGGTGGGGGGTGGAAGTAAAAAGAAAAAACATTTAGACTTTAAGATAATAAAATCAACACAAGTTTATCTCTTTACCCTTACAGTAAGAACTCTTTTATATACCTAGAAAGCAAGTGAAAGAAAAAGCAGGAAGGAGTTGTTTCTGTGCAAAACCCATGCCGTTTCAGGATTCTGTCAGAGAAGATGCTTTCTCCTCTTCTCTTCATTTTTCCTTACCTGAACTGTTGATCTTCCTCTTCAGCATTTTACACTCATTTAGCTGTAAGTCTAAATTCCCTATGGGTCCATTAAGTATGTTGCTAGGCAAACAGTCCAGTAGCAACTGTAAAACAGGAGGTTTGGATGGGAGCCAGTTTTATAGGTAACTGTGATGTCTCTAAGAAACTTTCTACTCTGTTCATTCTAAACTTGTAAAACTAAAAAAGGTATTTTTAAAGTATGAGGAAAAGGGAGGTGGAAGCTGAGAAGTAAGTGGCATTTGGTAATATTTGTTTTGTTTCGAGCTCTGCATAAGTCCTGTCAGGAAGACGTGTGGCAGTAGCGTGATCTTGTTTCTACAAGTTGTTTTGGTAATGAAGGGAGACGTCCCTCATTTTGTATTTGGAATTTTGGTGTATGAAACATTGGTTTAGGAAATTCTTTTTCAGTACTGAAATGGACACTACTACTTTCCAGGAGACACCCTTCTGCTCTCCTCTAGGATGCATCCTGAGAAATTGCAATAAATTTGGAGGGGATCCTCTGACTAAAAATAAGCTAAAGTGGTATTGTAATCAGTGGTGGCCACAATATCAATTGGAAGATGGTGAAAAATGCCCTGAGAATGGATCTTTAAAATATAATACTATATGGCAATGTTTTGTCAGAGAACTGAGCTATGGGAAGAAGTTGCATATGTTGATTTGTTTTTATTTAAGACATGATCATGAAACTCATAAAAAATGTAGATTGGTGATGGGTGACACTGATAGAATGTATGTATTAGCAGAAAGTGTTAATGAAAAGGGATAGAAAAAAAAAAAAATCACAGGATAGTAGTGATAGTGAAGATGAAGACCAGCCCACTTCCAGCTCAGGATCGAGAAGTGAGAACTTTAATGTGTATATAATACCTAACAGCTTGTATGCTGATTAACCATAGTCAGGTACTGCACATATTACAAAAGTGGTAGGAATGTCTGTATTGCAATTGATAGAAATAGCATACAAGGGTTACAATAATGGAAATGAGAGAGAAAAGAGGGAAAGACTCAAAGAGAAGCATAAAGGAATAAAATTACAAGCCTTGCTGCTGGCAGCGATGATCACTGGGAGTCCAAATAGAGGCAGAGGAAGAGGCTGAAGTAGAGGTGAATGGAATGGAGGATGAGGATGGGGGGTTAACTCCTCAAACTGTATCCCTGTGGGTCATAATCTGTGTGATTTTTGCAGGAAAGAAGGGCACAGGAAATATGAAAGCCAACGGAGAAAAAAATTATTTGCAGAATCCTCAGGAAAAGGTGGCCGGAATCAGATGTTAACTTGATTATGTTAGGAACATCTGATACTGAATGAAAGGGACTGGGGGAGAATATCAGTCTCCCCAGCTGATCCCCTGATTCCCATAAAGCAGGGGGATGAAGTTATAGATTTCCTAGTAGATACTGGGGCAACCCATTCAGTAGTAAGTAGTTGTATGAGACCTTTAAGGAAAATGTATATGCCAATCATTGAGGTCATGGGAAAGCGAGCTGTTAGGCCATTTTTAAAACCTATGGAATGTACAACTGGAAGTACTACATTAACTCATGAACTTCTATATATGCCAGAATGCCCCCTCCCACTCCTGGGACATGACTTATTATGTAAATTGAGAGCACAACTAACATTTTCTGATGAGTCTATTCAACTGCCTAAGGAGACAGCGTGAAGAACTCAGTTGTGTCTATTGACTGAAAAGGAGCAGGAAGGGATCAGAATCTCAGAAGAAATTTTGGACGATGTCACTTCAAGGATGTCTTCAACCTTGAATCCTGCTACTTTAATGCTGGTAGATGAGAGGGGAGAGCTGGAGCATGACTGCCTGCATGTTATGGAACAAGTGTATGTGCCATTAACTGATTCAGAAATTGAACTTTTTACAGATGGAACTAGCTTCATGGTGAATGGGGATGAGAAGGCAGGGTACGCCATGGTAACCGCACAGAAGGAAGTTGAAGCATGAGCATTGCCACCCAATACCTCCGATCAAAAGGCAGAAATCACAGTTCTAACCCAAGCTTTATTGATTTCTAAGAGAAAAGTGTTAAACATCAATACAGACTCCAAGTATGCGTTTGGAGTGGTCCATTCGCATGGAGCCATCTAGACGGAACATGGACTACTGTCCTCTCATGGGGCTCCTATTAGATATGGATCAAACATTCTAAAATTGCTGCAAGCTATTCTAGAGCCAACAGAATTTGCAATTGTGCATTGCAAAGCCCATCAGAAAGGACAAACAGAAGTGGTGAGAGGAAATCGAAAGGCTGATGAAACAACTAAAAGAGCTGCAGAAACAGGATAATTGATCAGAGCATCGATTCCTTTGAGAAAAGTTCAGTGGAAACCTCCGTACTCTGGAGAAGAGGACCAAATCAGAAGAAGGTTGGTAGGTAAGTAAAGATGGACAAGTGCTGAGAAATCTGAAAAAAAAAAAAAAAAAACCCCAACCAAAAAACCCCATAGTGAATCTCATGGGAGCAGATGCTCTGGTTGCAAGCATTAAAATATACACTATAGGACCAAAAATGCAAAAATTAGCTGATAGAATTGAATGACAATGTCAGCCATGTTGCAAGAACCATCTGAAATTTCAAAGAAAACCCCATTTTGGAGAAGTGAGACAGGCTGAGCCCTCGCAAATGGATTTTTCTGAATTACCAAAATGTAATGACTTCAAGTATGTTTTGGTTTTGGTAGATACTTTTTTTAGGTGGCCTGAAGCTTTCCTGTGCTGTACCAACAAATCTAGAGAAATAGCTAGAAACTTACTCAAAGAGATAATTTTAGGATTTGGCATCCCATAAGGGATGTCATCAGACAATGGGCCTTACTTTATAGCTGAAGTAGTTCAGGGGGTTGCTAAGTTTCTACCAGTACAATGGGATCTACATACACCTTGGAGACCCCAATCAAGTGAGAAAGTAGAAAGGATGAATCAAACTTTAAAGAAGCAAATCTCAAAGTTCTGTCAGAAAACACAAATGAAATGGGTAGATGTCCTACCCATAGCAGTAATGAGAATTCAGATTACCCCTAGAACAAGAGAAAAAGTAAGCCCTTTTTAAATTCTGTATGTGAAAATGTATCTGGAAAATGCAATGACAGGAAAGGGGACCAAATGCAAGTAAAGGAGGAAGAAGTACTAACAAGTTACTTGTTATCTTTGTCGTGAACTTTATCCTCCAGGCACAGATACCTTAACCAGCGAACACCTATACCCTTAGATTTGCTTATGCATGAATTTCAACCCAGAGATGAAGTTTATATCTGCACCAATGAACTGTGACTGGGAATTTGAAAAATCATATATTGAACTGGACTGTACACAAAGCCTAGTATCCTTATGTTGAGTTTTAATAACTGTTTTTATACCTTTGCTAGTAAGTATAGGGATTTATTTAGAATAAGAAATGAAGGAACTAAGGGGGGTTGATTCTATTCTGTTGCCTATGGATGAAGTTAACTGATACTAGAGTATCTTATGGGTAACAGGAAATCCATGGGAGAAGAATCTGCATTTTGATCTATTACAAAAAAAGATCCAGATCGCTAATAAATCAAATTGTTGGGTCTGCACTTATTTTCTTGAACATTCAAGAAAGGGAATTTCCTTGATTGGAATTTCAGTACCAACCCAGATCTCATGGAGTGACATTTGGGACAACATAACTCATAGAATTAATAGCACTGAGAACCAAGAATGGGGGGTTGGACTCGAAGGCTCTATAAGAGGTTGTGCGGATTGCTTAAAAACAGGCTCAATGAATAATAGTTTTCCAGTTGGCATATATACCCATATTGTAAAACAACTAAAATTATAATCTCGGAAGGCTGGGACAATTATTATTGGCTCACACCCAATGGGCCAGGTTGATACTGGATTTGTGAAACTAAAGCCCGTAAGGCCTTATCACCGAATTGGTCAGGAACTTGCATTCTAGGGGGTCATAATTCCAACTATCACAATAATGGAGAAATTGGATCTCTTTTGTTAGGTGGTTTAACCCCTGGTTAGGAGTTAGTGAATTAGAAAAAGCTATAGTAAACACATTAGCCGCAATTGAGAAAATTGAGAAGGAGACTTATGATGTTATAAAGGCCCTGCAAGAAGAAGTGTCTGAATTAGCAAAGATTAGTTTACAAGATAGAATGGCTCTTGATATGATGCCAACCTCCCAAGCAGGGGTGTGCACAGTTTTAAATACTAGTTGTCATGTGTATGTAGACCAGAACGGTAGAATTCTACAGACTTGGAAAAAATCTGGAAACAGACTAAAATGCTTCACGAGATACAAAAGGATGACACATCTTATGGATTTGAAGAAACATTTAGATGGTTAACTTTTTGATTCCCTGATCTGAGTCTATCGGTGAAGAAGCTATTGAGCATGATAGTAACTGCATTACTTGCTTTATATGTATCTATGTTATAATACACTGTTTTTGAAAATGTTCTGCAGTAGGGAGGTAAAGTTATGAGAAAATGAGAGTAATAGAAGAAAAAATACAGTGGAGTTCCTCTTTTATAGTCTCAAAGGGGGGAAACGATGTCTCTAGGAAATATTGTACTCTGCTCATTCTAAACTTGTAAATAGAAAAATGACAGGGTAAGTCACTGATTTAAAAGTGTTGGTGATCAAAAGAAGGAACCTGGAGATAAGGGAGTGAGTTACTCCAATTTTGTATAAACAATGCCTATCTGGTTAACTTAAAAAGACTGATAGGAGGGGACCATCCTGCCCCAAGAGGTGCCACAAGATGGATGATTCTCTGAGAAGAAAGTCAGCAGTAACTGGGGAAAAGGTGACAGGGGGGAGATTGTAACCACTGACTCAATTAACGATCAAGACGTGCCTCTTCCTCTGCCCCTTTTTGAGTTTGCGCAGAATCAAAACATACTGTAATTTTAAATCAAGACGAGGCATGTTATTAAACAATGAGGGATAAAGTGATATGAAACTAACTAATGGTCATTACAGTAAATGTGTATTCATGTAATCTGAAGTGCATAAATATATTGAAGGTCTTTTGTAATGTGTGCTAGCTTTGTGGAATTACCACCTAGCACCCCACTGTGCACAGACATGGAATAAATAAATACCTCTGCTCTGTGTGTATATTGGCATATTGCACACCAGGTAAACAACCCCACCGGAGGGACAACAACTACACTGTAAACCTTCACATCATTAAAGAAGAAACTAATCTTGCTAACTGCAGCTATTGGGACTGGTATTCTTTGATTTCTCTGAAAAGACTGAGTCATTCATAGTACACTTAGTTTTCAGAAATGGGTATCTCTAAATCAAAGGCATCAATAAATATAGTATTTTTCCATATACTATATATGTATATAGTACATATATATACACTATATATGTACTATATACATGTGTATATATGTATAATTCTCTACTTATTGAATCTTTTAAAACTATATATCAAATGTTTAGAAATAATACAGTCATAGCCATGTTAAACATGTACAGTTACCATGCAACGGACTTCTAGCTTACTAACGTGAAGAGCACATATAACATAACAGAGGACTTAACCCTAAGTAAGCAGTATGTATTGTGGGCTTTTTTCTTTTCTTTATTTTAATGACAATAAATCAAAGCAGACCTATTCACACAAAAATAGCCAGCTACCACATTATCTGTTTCAGGAAGGTGTCCTCTCTTAGACTGAAGTATTGTTTCTTTGCTGTAATGTATCATTATCTTGAAACTGAGCACATAAACTCTTCAGAGTGATCATTACATTAATTCTAACACAGAACACTATCAGAGAATAGCAAACTGCAGAGTCCTGCTGATGTGACCACACTGCATGTGGAAGAACTGCTGCTCCAATTAGTAAGTTCAGAAATAAATAAATATGGTCCCAGCAACAAGAAGATTTCAGTAACATTGTTCCTACAGACTGAAAATGCAGCAGTGAAAGAAAGCAGCATGTAAAACTGAAAATCAAGGCAGATCCACAAGAAAAATGTATGGCTTGGGCATGTATGTGTTAAGTTTTATTTAGTTACTAGTTTGACATTAGAGCATTTCTTAGCTGAAGGAAGAATGTGAAGCAGAGCAAAATAAAAAACATTTCCTCTATGAAGTTTATACATTTAGTGGAAAAAATGTGTTAAAATACGTGTTAAAGAACTGTATCATCACAAAAGAAAAGTCATTCAGAAAGCAAAGCATTCATGATATCAACTTGTGCTTCAAGTTCCTCTGTCCTTGCTTGTTCATTATCAGTAACATTTTAACTTTTATGGTACTAGAAGTGCAACAGTAATACTCAACCTTTAGGTTTTCAGGTACAAGAAAAAGAAACATGGTTTTGTATATAAGAAATGGAAATGCATAAGCTGAAAGACCACCAACTGTCAAAGGTACAGAGATTTAAGCAATGACAGTAATGCCAGGGATTTCCCATCACTATCAAGTGCAGGGAAAATAGTAGCAACATTTTTCCCAATTAAGCCCTAGATAATCTTCTGTACCCCCTAATTCGTTGGTCCTTGTATGATTTTTTCAGTCTTAACATGATACTCTCTATATATTTGCTTCTCCAGAAGTGCAAAAAAATTTCAAGCAAATAAATTGATTTTTATAAGATTACTATAATCTTGAAAGATGGTTTAGAATTTGTCTACTTATCCTGTCAGTTCTTGAGGAAAAATATCAGACAAAGCTATCAGCATTATTTAAAATCTCTGATGCCTGATGTTTGGGCTTGAACAGGCAAGCTGGTAACTTATGCTTCTAGTTTTACAGACAACTTTCTTGTGTTATTTGGGCTTTTTCTGAAGCAAGATTAGCAGAAATAACTTATGATCTCTCACTGATTCTACTCAAGCAAATTTTTCTATCTATCCGATCTATGTACATAAACAGAAATGCCAGAAGGTTAAAGAACCCCCTTTTACAAAACCCTGCATGCTTATAGAAGCCTGTTGGTACTACCATCATGTTTTTCAACTGCTCTTAAAAAGTTGGCATTATAATTTGCATTTAAAAGACAAAGATTAAGTACCAGATACTAGCAAACCCTATGTTGATATAAGCCTCAGAACTACTAGCAAATTGTTAAAATGCAGGACAAAGCATGGCATCTGACATTTGCTAGTTTTATGGGAAATCTGTTAAGAAACTTGATTTACATGTGATGAAAAAGCAACATAGCATTTGTCTCTTAATGTGCACTTAACAAACACAACCATCAGACTGTTAGTGGGGCATTGTTTGGGTTTTTTGTAGATTAATGTCTGGGCCCTGAGAGCACCCAGAGGCATAATGTCTCTGCTTGCCTCCCCTGGGGCCACCCCGCTGGTGCCCACTGCCCAGGAACTCCATTTCACCTCAGTCTGGGACCATCAGTCCCTGCCCCATCAATGCCAGGGACAGATGTCCCTAGTCCTCTCACATGGATGGACTTTGGACCCCCACTGCAGCCTGTCTCCAGCTCTGCCTCTGGTCTCATCAGTT
This sequence comes from Strix aluco, assembly GCF_031877795.1. Classification (NCBI taxonomy): domain Eukaryota; kingdom Metazoa; phylum Chordata; class Aves; order Strigiformes; family Strigidae; genus Strix; species Strix aluco. The sequence goes on from NC_133935.1 coordinate 58,109,295, forward strand.
TTTGCTGCTGATTACTGTGATGGCCCTTGGCCCTGGCTCATCACTTGCTGTGTCAGGGGCTGTCAATAGACCCCGATACCAGATCCTGGCTCTGCTCCCATGATTGCACCCCTCAGTGAGGGCACAGAGTCCTCTTGGCTCATCCCCCTCACAGACCTGCCCTGCTCTTGCTGCTCTCTGACAGCAGATACAGGAACATGCTTATGCTAACTCATGATTTTACATGAATGATGAAGGTTTTGCTCCTAAATCTGGCCATGGGGTAGATCTTCCCTAGTCACAGAGGAAGCTTAGAAAGTTCATATGCAAAGGGGTGCCCCCTGAACTGAACCAGATGCTATTTTCTTATTCATGCATTTAGGCACTGAAATATCTACTTAAACCTGGCCATCAATTATTTGCTAATTCATGTTTTTTAACTTAGTAAATGATATTAAATGCTCTATTTGGCTGAGTTTTCCTGATAATTTTTTTTAAGTTCATAGGGATACTTTCTTGTTTCATTAATATTCTTGTCTCCACTGTTGCTGCATCAAGAAAAAAACAAACAAACAAAATTCATAAACATGAATTCATGAACAGAATTTAGAAATTGTAATGAGGCAGTCCATTTTGTCAGAACTTGAATAGCCTGAGAAATCTGTGAAGTATGTCCTCGTTTTAAATCATACTAATAACTAAGGAATTAAACAACTCATTTCTGCAGCTATGCGGTCTGCTTTTTGGGGTAAACACTTAATAAGCATAGACAAAACCCCTGTCATGAATTTTTTGCAAGTGATTTTCTGCTGTCAGTGCATCAAAAAGATGCCTAAAGTAGTTCTAAATGGGCTATCTCAGTTGCTGAGATAGCATAGTCATGTTAGCACAGACACTGCATAATGCACTCAGACCATTAGTTGTAATACATTTTGAAGATAGTGGTATATTTAGAAATCATTTTTGGTAAACTCTATGAACCTAGAGAATCTCAGTTGCTTCAAAAAGGCAATCCCATTTTGGAACACAACAGGACAGGAAGGAATATGATTTGGGTTTGTGTAAAGAAATAACCATATTTTCTCCAGATGAAGAGGATAATAAGTAAAACATACTTTAATAAAGCATAATAGATGAGAACCTTTGCATGCTGAAACAGTAAATGCAGTACACTGCTACTGTCTAGTGTATGCTGCCTAAATCAATAGAATTTAGAGGAAAACCAGCTTTCTAACAACAAAAAGTCAAACACCCTCGCCTAATCAATATCAGAAGTAATGAATTTACCATGCACCTCATATTTCTAAAAAGGTCTTTATGAAAGTTTAGAATTATTATACACTTTAAATCGAACCACAGCATGGTATTTTCAAAAAAAATTTAGATAATAGATGGGAAGACTGAAGATGCATTAAACTAAAAACAATGCACTCAAAATGCTGAAACCAAACACAGCAGTTTATATTACACAATCACATCAATGGCCCTATCATTTTAAAAAATTCTGTGAAGATGCTACAAAGAAATTTAAGGAAATTTAAAGAAAATCAATCCTATACTACACACACTTTTGTTGGAATTTAAGAACTACATTAACATTGTGCTTCATGTTCTAAAGAATGTAACAATCTCTCTTCCTTAATTGCATTTTTAGATATTTCCTCCATCAATCACAATCAAATCAAGAAAAAACACAAATTTGTTTACTGTGTCTGCCCACCAAAAAAATAAACTTCACTACATACACACTACTCACTGCTGTTAAACAGTTAAATTTTATCTTGCTCCTTTTCATAACAGGCCAAATTAACATCTTCATCTCATAAATGTTGGCCATATGGTAATATGAGGGGATAAACCCATCACTAAATGCTTTTACTTATAGATGCATCTCTGAAAATCACAGAGATTAAGCTGAGTTAAAAGTTGGAGATTTGTAGCCATGTTTGATAAGTTTCAAATCCTACCATAAATGAGATTTTTAAAAAATTAAGTTTGCTACATGAAATTATAAAATTGGCTTACCAGACAGTAGTTATTTTTAATCTGTGGTTGTTTTCATTTTGGGGCATATTTGGTTTTTTGTTTTATTTTTTAAAAGACAATTTTTATGTTTACCAATTTCCATATTTAGTAAAATGAAAACACAGCAAACATATTTATTTGTAAAGCCTTGAGGTCATCCTGACTTTGCCAGCTGCAAAAGAAACTTAATCCAAGCAAAAACTGAAGTGCTTTTAAATGTAAAATATGCTTGCTTTCACATGAGCAAGCAGCCTACAGGTACAAAATGCCTGCCATGGACTCAAAAGATAATGGTGGGATTTCAAGCTCTCTTTCCAGAATATCTGTAACTAAATTTGTTGATTGGAAGTCCACTGAATATCACAATGAACCATATTATAATATGCGATGGGCACAGATGTGAGATCTGACAACAGGATGCCATTTTCCTGCTCACATTATTTTAAATTAAAAAATGTAACCATTTCCTCTCACAGCTGATGTTATGTTGGATAATTTATATTTTGTGAAAATGCAGAAAAAGGAGGGGGTGGGGGAATGAGAGAATAACAATATCACATTGCCTAAAGAATGTTTTTGGCCTGAAAACATTAAGATATTTTACAAGAGATGCCGCCATCACTGTGAACATTGCTGGCTTGGACTGAGCATTTCTGAAACTGAAAGCTGTTACCATGTAGATTTTCGCCTACATAAAATCAGACTGAGTGGCACCATCAGTGAGGAGAAAGTGTAGATAAAAGCCTACAAAACTTCTAACTTAATTGAGAAAGTCCAAAAACACCTCATCTTTCTAGCAAACAGATGGAGGCAGACATGTAGCAGAGAGAATATACAGCCATTAGATACTGACAGGCTTTTCCTTGCTTTCTGTACTCAAGACCTGAACATAGTATAATATTGCATTTCCATTTTTAGTGTATACATGCATTAGACTTCACATATTTGGACTGAGAGGCTTGGGGTTTTTTCTTGAGCTCCAGCAAGAAGATACTCTGAAGTTTTCTTAGGCATTTACTACTCTTATCTGAACTTAAGACTTCTTCTTTAGTTAATTTATATTTTAACATCTATATAGTTTGTTGAATAAAACAGACTTTGATATTTATGGTGCCATATTATTTTTGTTCACTGAGAATGAGACAGCCACCATGAACTAGTAGATAAGCTTGAAAATCAGAAGTGTTCCAAGAATTAATTCATCATAGAATCAGAGAATACCAGGTTGGAAGGGACCTCAAGGATCATCTGGTCCAACCTTTCTGGCAAAAGCATGTTCTAGACAAGATGGCCCAGCACCCTGTCCAGCTGAAACTTAAGTGTCCAATGTTGGAGAATCCACCACTTCCCTGGGGAGATTATTACAGTGGCTGATTGTTCTCACTGTGAAAAATTTTCCTCTTGTGTCCTAATGGAATCTCCCCAGGAGTAACTTGTACCCATTACCCCTCATCTTTTCCATGTGACTCCTTGTAAAAAGGGAGTCTCCATCTTCTTTGTAGCAATCCTTTAAATAGTGGAACATGGTTATTCATCTCATAAGTCCTGTTAAATGCAACTGATAGAATTATTTTACCCATAGTTCTTTGCCTTCTGTTATTTAGCAGATGTTAACAAATTCAAGAAACCCTAATCACTGACTGAAAACTTAATGAGTAGCATTTAATGATTACTAAATCCAAGAATTTATACAGTTTCTTTAAAACTATCATCTGGATAAAGAATAAAAACACACATTCAAAGTAGTCCATAAGTACACTGCTAAAAAATATTTAACAATGTTTTTGAATTAATTAACTGTTTGAAATATATGTCTTCATTTCTGGATACTCATTTGTTCCACCTAGTCAAACCTAATGCTGGGAAACAGATCACTAAGTAATAATTCACCCAGGTAGAAACACACTACATGGATGAGCATGTGTTTCACTACCCTAAATTCAGGGCATGACTGAGGCATGAATTCCACAAAAGATGAAATTTTTCTCACCACTGGTGAGAAGGAGGATAGCACGTAATTTTACACATGATCCTCTCTACGCACTTATACTATTCAAGCAGCATATTTAATTCTTGCATGGTTAAGAAAGTCAGAGACACACAGATGGAAACTAAGCAGCTAGACAGAAACAGTAAAATATCAAAGGCACGCTCAGGTTAAATCACAGTCTTCTATAGATCTTTACATTCTATACAATACACACAAATAAAAATCTCTCTACCAGGTCAACATTTTAACTGACTTCAGTGGGACAGCATTTCATCCTGAAAAATTGGTATTAGAGGAATACACAGTTCCCTGGTTAGGTAGCCCAAGTTCTATACACAGATCAATTTCCCCTTGGCTACTATTCCCTATTAGTCATGCTTCCTAGCCGAGCCATCAGTAAAAATCTCAGAAACATTTCACTTACTCTGCCACAATAAATCAAAACTGGATCTCTCTTCTCCAACCTAATTCTTCATGCTCTCCAGACTCACTCTTTCCAGCCCAAACAGGCCTCAGCCTCCAAATCCAGCCAATCCACACCAAACCAATTTGCATTTGTATTTAAAAAGCTGACTTTACACAAACTTTAGGTCATATGAAAAATGAACTGTTTAACCTTGTGATAGTAGGTATTGGCAGCACAGTAAGAAAGCTTAATCTGCCTGACATATGTGTACTATGACTTTACCAGAAATCAATTTTCAAGCAAAATTTCAAAAAGCTGTTGCTACATAGGCATTGCTATCAGTTGGTAAGTGTAGTCTTATTCTGTTGACTCACTAAGATTTTCTTTCTGTGGTTACAATGAACAGGAACCCAACTGATTTTCTAGGAATCTGGGTATTCAGAAACTTCATAAGAAGACAGATATGAGTTCAGATTGCAAAGTTCAATTTTTTTCAAAAAAATATTAAACATACTATTTCTGTATTAGAGACTACAAAATTGATTCTGACCTAAATCTAGGTATAGAAAAAGTAAAAGAGGAATACGTCTACTCAGAGTGAAATTTGTCTGACTTAAGGTACCAGAAAATTATCCATGTAGCCATGAACATCATTGTCCTGGCAAACAATTTTTTCTGTAATTCATTCCAGGTACTCTGCCAATAAGGATCCACATTTGTTATGTTTTCAATAAAATCCCAGGGAATCAGAGTTGCAAACCAAACATTCTCTTAGTTTTTGCAAACCAGTCCTTGGATGACAAGGAAAAATACTATGAAATTAAAGCTTCATAGCCAGGAAAAGGAAACTTCAGTATTCTGTTTTCATTTTCCAATCTGAAATAAATATAAATATGAAAAATAAATAAGTAATTAGCAAAGAACAAAACATAATGTATTTTTGGTTTTTAAAACTATTTTATCTCTGATGTTTTACTTTTCTTCTTAAAACTGAAGAACAACAAAAATATTTTAATATCATCTTAGATACTATGTACTGTATCAGGTACTGCAATACACCTGCTGACAGAAAAGAGACTCCAGGGGTCACCAGTAAAGAGAAAATTTGCAGTATGTGCTATCTATAAAAGTGTAATCAAAGAGAATATTTTATACAGTCAGAAATAACTTCTTAACATTTTGCACTCAAGCAAAACAGTCTAAGCCTATATTTTCTAACCTTCTAATGATTCTTGACCAGTGCAGGTCATTTTATGAAAACATGTTAAGGCTACTGTATTAAGTCACTTTAGTAGAAGTAGGAAAGACCACAATCAGAGTAACAGTTAAGGGTAGCAAATTAAGCATATTCTTATTAGGTTACCTTTTCTTGTATTCTTTTATAGGGCACTATAATATTAAAATAAAATAGGAATCTGAAAGAGAAAATGAAATTTTCTCATGATACCTCTCTACTATTGTCATTCAATATTCCCTCCCTGTGATTGAGAGTATTACAGATTTGAGGGGTTTTTAATACTAGCCCATATAAATGATTAACATAAATGATATAAACTATTTTCTCTCTTTTCTATACAGTGTTCCAATATGATTCTCATTATTCTGTTTGACTAAGACAAATGCTTGAAAAAACCTGAAACCACCACCTGAAAAAAGAATTTTTTTGTATTTGAGATGCAGCATATTTGGTAAAGCTGCCTGTTCCACCTCTGCATCACTAAAGAGCTGTTTTCTTCTTAAATACTTTTCTTTCTTTTAAATGAGGCCCTCTAGTCTGAAGTAACCTCAAGAACAAAAGACACAAGTGAAGATTCCTAGAATTAACGACTTTCTCCAAATTGTTTCAAATCCTTTCATGATTCATGATTTCTGTCCTGACTCATTATCATGCTATTAATGTTAAAATGTATCTCAACTTCTAATGAGAGAATCTTTGAAACAACTTTTATAATAAACCAGGATAGTTGTTAGAAACTGTATATTATCAGATTCCCAAGAGCAGAAAACAGTTGTGAAGTAGCTCTGCATGTTAAGAATAAATTTCAGATGAATTTGAGTAGTTCTTTCATTGGCGGATACGAAGATAAAGCTCAACAGTCCTTCCTGACATAGATCAAGATTCTTAGCTTTATAATTAATACCAAGTAAAATTAGCGAAGTCAGATAGCAAAAGATGAGGAATCTAAGATTTCTTTATTGTGTTTCAAACATATCTTGGGAATCACACTTGCAACTTCTTTTCTAACCTGACTAGACTAACTGGAGGTCAGATGACAAGAAATCTATATGAATACCACTAATATTATTTAATTGAGAGAAAGATGATACCTTAAAACATATCACTTCAACAATAGCAGGAATTGACTTGTTAGCAAGGGAAAAAGGATAACATTAAATATTCGATGATGATCATCTTCTCTTTGAGTTTTTTTCTAGAAACTGCCATCCTTTGGGAGAAGGAGATCCCAAATATCAAAACACTGTGAAGCAAACATGCTAAATACAGTTAAGTCCTCCTCATGAAGAACTTTTTGGTTTTCAAAGCTTTTCCTGGAAAAAATATCAAAGAAAAATATTAACATAGTTAAAATGGAGTTAATGGAGAAAGATTTATTCAGCCAAAAGCAGCCAGTTTTTCAATATGTGTTTCACATTTGTAGAATATAGAATTTAAATAAATAGATTTAAATAAATAAACATTTTAAGATGTCGCTTTCCCTGGGTTACTATACATATCTGTTTCTTTACACTGAAGAGTATAGCCTTCCTGAGAAAGAAATGGCTTTTGTTTAGAACTCCGTGAAAAGGAATTTAGCTTCATGACTGGGATAAGAGGCATCAGCACAATATTAATATCAATAAAAATACTACAGGCTGAGCCATCAGCTTTCTGATATGTCCTGATTTTGGTGGGTTGGGGAAAGAAAATGTAGAATACACAGGTGCTTTGGAGATTAGCTAATATAAAAAACAGATAATTGTGCATTCAGAGTTAATATCTATTTACAGCATTGATAATTCAATATTTATTTTATTATGTATAATCCATTTTTCAGAAGATAAATTATTTAAACTAAATAATGAAACAAGAATCTCAGCTTTAATTAAAAAAAGTTCCTTTCCTCCTCGTTAAAAAACCAACCAAACTAAAAAACCTTTGGGGGAAAAAAAAGTCATCCTGTATCCTTCAGGAAGCTAATTTCATGATTCTCCAAGAGCATTCTTGTGATTTTTGAATGGTTAGGGCATACAGTATTCTCTCAGTCAGTAGAAAGGCACAACAGATTTTGATTTCTGGCTTGCTATTACTGACTGTATGGACTCTAACAAATAGAAAATTAAATAATCACCTGCATAAATACTTGCACTGTATAGATGTTTAATCTCTGTGTGTTAGAGAGCTGCTAAAGACAAAACACAGACTAATAACCCAAAGCATTAAAACTCCCTAAAATCCTTTTTAAAAGGATAATTGATGATTTATTATCATCAAATTATTGTTGTTTTTATTTTTTGATTAAATCAGCATCCGTAGAATTTCCAGCTGGTTTGTATCAACTATTTGAATTATCATCCAGATTTGCTACCTATAGATTGATGAAGAAAGTGCAACATTTTAAAGATCTAGATATAGTCACAGTGTTGTCTGAGAGGGAGAGGAGAAAGCTATGCAGTCTCTTCCTGCCTTGTGATGTAAAGCAGATGTGAGCTAGAGAAGAATAGCATGGAGCAACTTCTCCCTCCCTCTGCACACTAGGAAGTCTGGTCTGGAAATACAGCTGTTTCAAGAAATACAAAGTGGACATTTGCAAAGCTAAGAACTCTGCCAATGTAATGAGGTGATGAAATAATTTTTATTTTTCCTTATATACAACTAGGTAAATTATTTCAGAGAATGATTTAAAAAAAAAAAAAATAAAAGCCATGATAGCAAGGATGAACCACGTTTTGAAAAGCAGAGCTGAAAAAACGTTATTATTTTCCTGTCTTTATCTCCAAAGTAATGGTCTCCATCCATTACAACTTAAATACATCTGAAACCTCTCATTATGGAAATTTAGGAAAAAAGAACATACGAGTCAGTAAAAAAACTTGATAAGGTTAAGAAAATGGAAAAAAAAATATATGGAAAAATGCAAACTGTTATAAAGATTTCATGTTAACCTAAGTATTTGGATGACTCAGTATTAGTTGAACATCATACTGCAATTTGCTCATCAGTATAGTTTTGCTTCCTATATTACTCATGCAAAATGATAGACCATCATGCAGCAATAAACCTGCACATACCTATTTACAATGCATATTGGCAATCTAGATGTATGGTGTGGTTTTTTTCCACTTAGTGAAATTTATTTCTAAAACATTCACTTGTTATTTGAACTGGATACTTAAACTGCTGTATTTTCACATATGTCTGACCAGAGTTATATTTAGCCATCATCAAAGAAGGCCATTACTTGGGCTGTCAGGCTAGTAAAGGCAACGAAATATGGCAGGAGGATAGCAGATCTGAGGCATCACCCTCTCTACGGAGGGCAGGGTGCTGACGGTAATGAAACTAGCTAGCAGTTTATGGGGCACATGCTTGTGTAGTTGCTTTCCTCTAGTCCTTCCACAGCCCATGGAGAGAGGCACTGAGCAGGCAGTCAGTTGCCCTGTGGTCACAGGGACAGACAAGCACCTCTTATGTCCTCTTCTACTCAATGTCCCTACATTGTTCAAAGGCATGGGGTACGAATATCTGACATTTGCAGAGGCTGGGATACAGGCACAGCTGGCTTGTTGCTGGGGCAGTGAGTTCACTTCAAAGAGGCTATCATGCCAACGGGTAGGGGAGGGAGGACAGAGAACAGCAGCTGTTCTGCTTCAGCAAAATTTTACTATTCATTAGATGAAGGCAAAATAAAGTATTTTATCTTTGCTCTCAAGGGGGCAAAATTCAATTTTTCCAACACTGCTGAGTAGCGCTAAGATGTGGCACACCTAAACTAATGAAGTCAAGAAAACTGTTGCATATTTAAAACACACATTATCTACACTTGGTTAATATCCTATTCAGGGATACTTTGTATCACTGTATAATTACAAACCTATAAAATCTCCATTAAATTCACACCAGTAAACATTTCTTTGAACTGTGTGAAATAAAGCATTTTGATGTATGCTATTCTCAGCATTTATCATAGATATTAGAAATATATTCAGTAGACTAGATTACAAAAAAAGTTGTAATTCCACAAGAAACAAAGTAACAGGGTGCTTAATTGCCTCAGACCAATAAAGGAAAAATGATGGCAGAATCAATTAAAAATATATTAAATAAATGTATTTTAAGTGGCAGCACCCCACCTTCATTTTAATGCATATTTCCTTGGGTTTTATGAGCTTGCTAGTTTTACATCAGAAACTGTGGGATATAAAGAGATAAACTACAGTCATTGCCTTATGAATTCCAATATAGGCTAGAAGGTAAAACCAGCACATAAACCCCATAAAATATATCATATACCTTTTGGAGGGGATTAGAATTTTTCTTCAAAATTACTTACCACTTTTTCTCTACCCAAAAAAATTTTGATTTTAAAAAAGTCTTCTCTAAATGAGAAGCACTGAAATGGCTGTTTCCTAAAGCAATGAATATTTAAAATGTTCCTGGAAAGTCCTGATAAATGACAGGGATCATTTGTGAGTGTCAATTCTTTCTCAGTCTCTTCTGCTTTAGAGACCTTGGAACCTGATTTTTTTAATTGCTGTATGCCAAAAAAAAGGCCTTATGACAAGTATAATGATCCACCCAGACTGCCGCTAGCTCTGAATTAGTAAGAACAAAGAGGAGTGGAGGACTTAGTTAAGAAACCTGTCTGAGTCTTTTTGTCATTGGGGCACAGAAAACATTTGGGTTTGTACTTTTGTTGGACAGATGCAGACAGATGTTCTAATTTCCCAGAGGATGTCAAGTCCACGGACCCATTTTCATTGTATCACAGTCACAAGCTACAAAATTTCAAAATTATGGCAGATCTTTCTCTGATATGCTCTCTCCATTAAAATATTCAAGACATACAAGATGGAACATTAAGATTTTGTGCAAAGAGAATATCTGGAATCAAAAGGCTCCTCCCATACCTCTTCATGGTATCAATGACAGATGCAAACTTCTACCTTTCAAACTCTTACTTATATTAAAAATGAATTATTTTTCTTTTTTTTTAAAGACAAATACCGTGATATTTAAAAATCAGAGAAGAATCATATGTGAGAATATTACGTGTAAATGTATAAATATATATAATTATTTACAGAAACAGACACACATCCAATCAACAACGGACCTGTAGCTTTATCCAGTAACAATATATCTGCAAAATCATGATTTAGTAGCTCAGCACAAATATTGAACACTGAATACTCAACCTTCACAAGGAAATATTCACATACAATGTGATTATGTTGTTTTATTAAATAGATGTAGGGAAAATAATTAATTAAACAATTGGTATATTTCACAAGCAGGAAACGAGGCCACATTTGAGAAAGACACAAGGGTTTCTGAAGTATTCATGCAGACATCATTAGGATTTAAAACAGAAGAATACCACCATGAAAACAAAAAAAGCATGAATGAGCCCCAAAAGTGCAGGGAATAACTCATCCATCTTCTTTAAGACCTTAGATTTAAGCTAAAGGCAGTCAGTGCAAGACTTTGTAGCTTTCTTGAGAAGAAATACAGTCATCTTCATAGCAATCTGCTCCCTTCCTTTTCTCCCTTCTCTTCTTTCACAAAACAAACAAACCTACCCAAGAAGTCCAAATACACTCTAGCAGTAAATCTTTTTAAAAGATAAGATTATGTCTGAAATCAGTGTATATTATACTCCAGAGGTCTTCAGCAACCTATGTAAAAAGTTTTGGTTGGTGTAGTGTCATGACAGCTACAGGCTCAGCTGCCAGCTACAACTTCCTAGTTCATAAACGGATATATTCAGTGTCGTTCTCAAAGACTGATGCCTTCAGGGTAATGTGTGTCCAAATACTGCTGTACTGCTGCTGACTATTTTATAGAGCAACAGTGGTATCACTTCTAGCACAAGATGGACATTTTGCTCTTCAAGCTAAACATGAAGGAATGCAATTGCAAGACAGAAAGGCCAGACACTATACAGTAGATCACAATCCAAGGCATTATGGTATGTAATGAAGAATATGGTCTCCTTGCCCTTTACTGAATACATATTGAACCACTGAATTGAAGGCTATCTCCTGCTTCTTAGTGGTAGGAGAAGGAAGGGACTCCTTTTTTTTAAGTGTAAAAATATTTTTCCTTCTTTTTCTAAAAAGAAATAATTTTTAATTAGATTAAGATACTTTAAATTTAAAAATTACCCTCAAATTTCAACAAGAAGCAGTAGCATTAGATTTGGATGACACCATCACAAGAACATACATAATTCAAGCTATAGCTGAAAAAATAACTCTGCTGTAAAATATATATTCATTGTACATATATAATTCAGTTTGCCAAGTGTAAATATTACAAGATGTTTTATCACTGATTGCTGTTCTAATAATGTACCAAATGCCAGCTTTGAAATGAAATATTCACAACAATACAATTAAAATGACATCCCCACTCCCAAAATAGAAAAAGTCTGTAATAAATAAATGAAAATAAGTATTCCTGGTGCCTTTGTCCAGTTCTTTTTTTCCCATATGGTATCTTATTTGTCATATGGAGGCTGCAAAAATACCCTTTTAGAGAATAAATTAGAAAAATGAAGCATAAACAATAAAGCCTGCTCAGCAGTCATATTTTTCAGGGCTCTGTAGGGTAGCTGCAGGAATTTTCCATGCTGTGAGTGTTAATGAGACCCTCCATAGGCACCATTAATACATAAAAGCAATCACCTATAACTCACCTTTTCAAATCTGTACTTCCTGAATTTAGTAACTGGAAGCAAAATAGGAAGCATCATGCAAATACCATCCTCATTTAACTGATATGCAACCATTAGCCAAAAAGGGGCTGACAGCAGAAAAGTTACCATAATATATAAATGCTTCAATAATCAAGCAGAGAGTCCAGAACCACTTGGAGAACATGTACAGTTTGAAGACTACAAAACTGTCCCTAAACATATGGTTTCCTGATGGAAGAAAACATACTTATAGGAATTACTAATTAGCTAAAACTGGCTGGATTCAAGATACTTAGGTACTTAGAACAGAATGAGTATCTAACCAAACTCTGTAATGACAGTAATCTGGCATGAAGAAAACTTATACAAATGTTATACAGCTTATTTCCCAGTTGTGACTTATCTTTTATAACATTTATTTAAATGAAGGGGGGGGGGGGGGGGGAATGCAAATTTTCCACATGGATGCCTTGAAAGTTCTGGCTAACAGTTGCCAACATGAGGCAATTGTCACTAACCAGTACCTCACATGAGCAAGTTTCCAAACCAGGCACTGGACTTCAGCCAAAGACAGCTCCACCAACCTGTGAAGGACCTCAAGCTTCTGATAGGAAGTCCCTCATATCTATTCCATTTATGAATTGCCAACGCCCCAGGCAAAGACATGTGTGTGGGGTCTGTCAGTCCCTAATACTTGACAAATTTTAAAGTGAAAGAATATTACTTTATTCTGCCAAAAATGAACAGCTTAGGATATTACTTGCTATATTTAGTGACAGAAACATGAAACAATAACATGCCTGATAGCTACCTTGCACTCTGGTCTGTGTTCAAAGTGATTTCTCTGTTCCAGTTACTGGCAAGTTTCTACATAATTTGAACAGATACCCAGAAATGAGATGCATTCTTTTAAACAAGACCCACTTATACCACAAAATGAACACTGACTTGTGGTAAAAGCTTGCTTTAGGTCACCCTTTCTCAGCTGCATTTATGCTTCTGATGGTGTAAATTAACCCTTAGGTTTCCCACAGTTCTCACTACCAATAACTGATTGAAGCAAGACATCCTGTATCAGTTAAGTCTTTTTTGGTAAAGTGCTATCCATTGACAGGTAAAAATACTTTTTTGAATGGTACTACCTGTTGGATGAGACCAAGCATGCAATTTGGGCTGCAGTTCTAAGCTGAACATACCAAATACATATCAATTGTATCCCTCAAAGCTGGCTTTCTGAGACGTTAGTTCTGTCTCTTTCCTACTCTTTTCCTGGCTTTAATGCCCATCAGGCCCATCACTGAGTAATTTCAGTACACTAAGTTATCAAAGGCACTTTTATTTTGGTGGCCAGGTTAGTTTCCTGATGCCTTAGTGTGCTGCAAGAGCTCAGTCAGCATCTGATGTGAACTGAAGCATTTGAAAGAGAGTAGTAAGTGAATAGGGTGAAGGAAGATGGCAGCCAGCAGTTAAAGGGGCTTGGCTGCTACCACGCTTATTTACACAATGAAATGCACTTCCTGAGTGCACTTCACTTTCACAGAAGTAAAAAATCACTGTGGCTGTACATGAGATTTTTATCCTTAAACTTAAATATGACTTCAGAAATGAAAGCTCAACATGACCAGAAATGTGTGTTTGCAACCCAGAAAGCCAACAATAACCTGGGCTTCATTAAAAAAAGCATGACCAGCAGGTCAAGGGAGGTGATTCTCCCCCTCTACTCCACTCTCGTGAGACCCCACCTGCAGTACTGTGATCAGTTGTGGCGACCCCAACATAAGAAAGACATGGACCTGCTTGAGCAGGTCCAGAGGAGGCCACAGAGATGATCAGGGGGCTGGAGCAGCTCCCGTATGAGGACAGGATTAGAGAGTTGAGCTGGTTCAGCCTGGAGAAGAGAAGGGTCCGGGGAGACCTTATAGCGGCCTTCCAGTACTTAGAGGGGGCTACAGGAAAGATGGGGAGGGACTCTTTATCAGGCAGTGTAGTGATAGGATGAGGGGTAACAGTTTTAAACTGAAAGAGGGTAGATTTGTATTAGATAGAAGGAAGAAATTCTTTACTGTGAGGGTGGTGAGACACTGGAACAGGTTGCCCAGAGAGGCTGTGGATGCCCCCTCCCTGGAAGTGTTCAAGGCCAGGCTGGACGGGGCTTTGAGCAACCTGGTCTAGTGGAAGGTGTCCCTGCCCATGGCAGGGGGGTTGGAACTAGATGATCTTTAAGTTCCCTATGAAATACTCATTATGCAAACACGTAACTGAAAAAAACAAATGCACCTCCTCAATAGTTCTTCATAGAATCCAAACATGATGATGGACAAACTTGAGAATGATAATTTATTTGAGATAAATTATCTATAAATGTGACTTGCTAGAATGAGGGGCCCATGACAGCAGCCATTTTCATCTGAGACTAAAATTTCTTTTTCTTCCAGTTTTAGTCTGGAATATCACCAGCAAGGAGTCACATACTGATATTTTGGTAGTTTCAGTGAGTGGTTCATATAACTGAAATATCATTTCCTCTCATCTGGATTCCATCAAATAACTCAGAAAAAAGTAAATTCCATCGATGTTCATGTTCCCAAACAGCAGTAGCTGAACTGCAGTTTTCAAAGGCAGAAGGCTTTATACACTATCCCAGTGGCATGTTAAACCACTGTGTCAATTACTATTGTAATCTACATCATCTACTACATCTCCCTCACTTTCTTTTTTTTCTCTCTCTCCCTCTCTCCCTAATTTTAATGAAAAAAGTGAAATACTGCTAGTGCCTGCCAGACAGGAAATTAGTTCAACATTAAGGACAAGTAAAATTGCACTAACACTCACTAAAAAGAACACAGCTATTTTCTGAGTTTTTCTTATTGCTTTTCTACTCTGCTGCATAGATATTTGACTAAACCAATAAATAAGCAAAGTTCAAAACAGCCTGATCCAGAGCACAGCAAAGTCAAGGGAACATGTCTCAACATATTTAAATTTAGATGTGTCTGCTACAAATTCCCATTTCAAAGCAACTCTGAATTACTGTCAACATCAGTGGTACAACTGTTATTACCATGAGAAGCTCATTGCCACAGGATGTTTTACAGACCAAAAGTCTGAAGAGGTACAAAAGCAGTCACCAGAATCAATGGAGGGTGGATATTAAATTAAATCAGAATTATTAAACAATAGAAATGTAACCTTTGGCTTAGGCAGTCTCAAAATCCTATCTGTTGGAAGTGAGATTCACCAGGGGAAGAAACTCATGATTCTCCTTCCATATGTTATAGTTTGGGCAGATTGATGGGAGTTTGTTTTGTTTTTAAATACTGTTTATGTCTTCATTCTGTCAAGAAACTCCCTTATTTCTTAAAACCCACTTACTGAAGGGAAAAAATAAAAGTAACATAGACTGACAAAAATAAACATGAACCCCATAAAGTGCAACATTTGTGATGTTTTCTTTTTTAGTTATGTTGGGTTTTCATTGATTGTTAGTGATATGGCACAAATAAATGGGGCATTCTGCTAGCAGTAGACTGCTTTTCCCTTGTAACAGATTCAGTAAATAATGTTCCACATACTGTGTCACCAAAAGCACTGGTGCTCTTCATCTGTTCTAACATTGTTTCAAAGAATTATATTCAAACATCAAAGGTTGTTTTTCTCAAACCAAATTTTGCACAGATATAAACTGCTATGGTAGATTAACCTCAACATGTCAAGTTATACATATGAATCATTAGGTTTTATTTAGTGGACATTTCTAAACATCAGCTTTCAGTGAAGTCTATGCTAATAATTTTTTTCCCTGTAATTACCCACTGAATTTATTGGAACTCATTTATTGCTAATTTGTTAAAATAAAGAATGACACTAGAGTCAGCAACTTTATGCTAAATTATACATCCATTTAATGCCTATGAATGCTGACCATGGAACTATATTTCTTGTGTTCCAAGAAACAATATTGGGGTGAGTTTCTCAGGACTTCAGTTTTAAAAGGACTATTAACAGCAATATATGTTTAATCTCCCTCCATTCATATAAAAATAAAGTTTATAGATGAGAGATTACTTTTGACTTGAATTATGGCTTCTGTGATGGGTGTGACCTACTTTACTGTGTGTTCTTAATTGCCTATTTTGTCTCTTCAAGTAGAGTGAGCCAAGTAAAACCACCTAGAGCCAGGGGAAGATTATGCCTTCATAGTGACCAACTGAGCACCAAGGGACAGGACGTCCCAAAGGCAGAGAGGGATGGCAGAGCAGGAAGTGCCAAGGGGAGCAGGGCACATGTAACCAGACATCAGAGGAGAAAGAAAATTAGTAAGGCTTGAGGGGATGATTCAGAAATTTCTTCAACCCAGAAAGCCATGTAGTAGTTGAAACCAAACATGGGATGAATGAAGGACCTACTTGCAAGGACTCACTGCACATGGAATGAGTAATATTGAAACCCTGTTTATTCTGTTTTGCCTAAGCTAGCCATGTGTTTTGTTTGGTTGGGGTTTTTTTCTCTATTTAGAAATAATCATCCAGTATAAACTGGTTTCATAAGCCTTTTGGTCTTTTTCAGGAGCTCCCTATAAAAAGAAGGTCAAGGCAGATTCTCTTCAAAGCTCTGGCCTTCTCAGGGAACCATGAGAACTTGCTAGAATTCTGCTATTAAATCTCATTAATATTTCAAGATTATGTTTTTATACATTTTGTAGATTTACAATTTATAGATTTACAAAATTTATGGAGATGTGCTTTATATAGAGATTTAGGAAATTTATAAAGATAAGTTTATAGATCTATAAAATTCACAGACAAATCTTCTTGAGGTAAATGGAAGACTCTTTTTATTTATTTGATGCCTAACACTTATGCCAGCTACACCTACCAGGGAGAATGAATTCCAGTTCATATTAAATTTTCTCTTTGTGCAGAATTTGCCCAGTAGAGATTATGTCTATATCTGATTTAATGGATCAGTGCTGAATGACAAAAAAAGAAGATATATAGTAATTCAAATTTCTATTATATTCAAATGAGATATTATTAAAAAGTTATTATTAAGATGATGATTACTCTTTCTAGAAAAGATATCGCTCAGATGGAGAAGAACTACCATGAATGCCACCTGAAATCTAAACAGAGGAGTAACAATAATCTACACATACCACTCAAAAATACATAGCAAACACACAGCCTCTAAAAATGACAAACATAGAGTCAGCTATATCTGGTGCTCACCGAATAACTAGAACAAAGTATGAGTACAGGTCAACTTTCTAGCTCTAGAGGAAGAGTTTAGATACTCAAGGAATCTTCAAAGGCATAATGTGGGAAAATAGGTTAAGAACAGGCAGTATTACTATTTTTAGGCACAAAGGAAATCTAAGAATATGCGTACATGTGAATCCCAACAGAGAGAGAGAGCAATGTCAAAAACATAAAATAAAGAGACTGAACACACAGATAGAATAAATGTTTTTGCCAGCATGTGAAATGACTGAGAACTACAATGATCAAAAAAACTCTAAAAAAATACTCCCATAACAGAAGAAACTACCCCACAAGTTAGAAGGACAAATAATCTAATAGTTTTTTTCCATAATTTCCATTAATGATAGAAAGTGCTGAAAAAGTGAATAATTTACCTATCACACTGGAGTTTTGTGAACTGTGCTTATTGTTCACAAAGTGCTCCAAAGTAAAAGACAGCTGCTCAGACACTGATACTGTTATTAAAATGCTTCTAACAGACTGAAATAACAAAATGGTTTTGAAGGCTCCCAAGTCAGATGACCAGACCTCCTAGTTTTGGAGTAAGTCTCCAAGTCCAGTCATGTATTTATTTGTAGGCTTTGTTACTGGTTTATGTACAGTCTACTCATCCTGTTCTGTTTCCATTTCTCTTTTCCTTGTGCTTCCCTAACAGTTCTTTAATTCTGCGGATTTGGGGCTCAGCTCTAAGCGAGTAAGTTACCACAGAATTACATATTTTTTCCTATCTGTCCACCAGCCTCCTCTCCAATTTGTAACAAAAAAAAAAATCTGGCTTATCAATCTCATTGTAGTTTAGTTTAAATAAGGATAGTCCACTTAAAGCAGTATCCTGACAGTCTGACAATGGCCAAAAATTGATGTCTAGGGAAAAGCATAATGACAGGGTAGCTGTGTATTCAAACTACCCTAGAAAACTTTTCTACCTTTGAGTGATTTTCAATCAGGAGAATCCTGAGCCAAAAGTGATATATTTGTATCTTGGATTTCCTTCATGAAGGAAAAAAGGAATTGACTCTTATATGATTGCATTGCCTATCCTCACAGATCCATCTCTTTGAAAATTTTATTTTTTTGAACAATTTTTACTTAATTTAGCAGAGGAATATGAATTGTGAATGTATTAAGCTTCATGGTGTTAAGCTTTTGCAAATGTAAGGAAAATCAGAAGCGGGGGAAAGGAGACAAATTAATAACCCTCATGGAAAAAGATTATAATCATTCTCTGTTCCATGTGGCCTGTGCTGTGGCCAGAGGAGCCATGGCATAGTTCCTCTCCCTCTACAAGCCTAGGTAGGAATTCACAACACAGTGGTGGGTATTATACAGTGTGTTAGATGGAAACTAGAAGTACTATGGAGTGACAAAGCAGTGGCAACCTGGGGAAGACATAGAGTTATTGTTGTGGGAGACAGCAAAGAACTGAGCATACCACAGTGGGAACGATGATGTGGGGAAATGGGGAGGAAGCTGAGATGTCTAGATGGATATATTGTGACTTTGCAGGAAACCTGGCTTCTAGTTCCGTGTGGCACGTGAGTGCAACAAAGACAAATGTCTTCCCCTCAGTCTACAGTGGAAAAAGCAGAAGACATCAGTGTTGAAAGAAGGGAAGGAAATAAAATGTAGTAGTGGCAGAATGGAGAAGGCAAGCAGTTGGTACAGTAAGACAACTCCAGAGCAGTCAGTACAGTAAGACAATTCCAGAGCTACCTTTTCCTACTATTTGAATAAAAAGCCTGCTAATTTAAAGTGGATGGAAAAGTATTTAAAAGCCAAATTCTTCATGTTAGGATTTTCTGCCTGATGCAAGGCTTTAGCGCTACTTTGTGACAATTTTTAGAATAACAACAAAAAACCTTAAAATACCAGCTAAAATAACAATCCTTCCTCACATTTTGTGGTCCAACAGCTGCCTGCATAAATGGCTTCCCCGGTATAAAACATAACTATGGATCCATAGCACAGATGATGATAAAAGCTAAAATATCTCTCAGGATCAACTTCCAAATTGTTATCAGAATTTTTTAGAAAAAAATAATTTCTACTGAAAAGATATTTCTAACATTTCATAATTTGTTTTCATTTGAACAGAAAAGAATAAAAATTCTCACAGACAACAAATTCCAAAAGTATTTCAGCTAGAAATATAAAAACAACCATTTTGAACTATTTTAATAAAGAAGTAAAATTAGCCCAGAATGAGATAAGATCAGCAAATTGATTCTAATCTGAAATTGCTATCTTTTCATATCAATTATATTTTTCATTTTTTTAAACCTTCTCTTAGGTTTTAGAAAATAACCTTAGGTCTGTATGCCATGAGGCCTGCATGGGGAGTTCTAAGAGCCTCCAGATACTTTATGTCAACAGTTTTTTGATCTACAAACAGTTCTTTCATTGCACAGAGGTGTTAACTCTTCTCATTAAAGACCACAGTACAAAAATTTGCATTTGTACAATTATGTACTTTCAAAATACTGCCCTTCTTGGATTTTGTATATATGCTGCTAAAGGCAGAAACCCAGCATAATTTAAAGAGATGCACAGAATTATGTGTTAATAAGAACAGTGCAGTGACTTGTGGCTCAGTACCTGATTTGTTCTCTTGAGGATCTAAAAGTTTGTCCTGGTTTCGACCAGGGCGAAGTTAACTTTCACTGGAGTATTTCACACCCTGTGATGTCATGCCCAGGGCTATAGGGGGGCGGGCTCTCGCGGGCAGGGGTGGGATTTTTGGGTCCGGCCCAGGTGTGTGTTGCTGTGGGGGCCGTCGCTGCGCTCGGTAAGCCACTGCTGCATTTTACCCCTTTCTTTTTGGACTCACTATTGTTACTGTTGTTCTCTTGTTATATTTAGTAAATTCTTTCTTTTTATTCAACCTACGAATTCTCTTCTTTTTGTCCCTCCCCTATTTCACTGGGCGGGGGGGGGGGGGGCGGGGAGTGGAGGTGAACGGCTGGCCTCGTGGGGTCTGGCTGCCGGCTGAGTTCAAACCTCCACAGTTAAAACAGGTTGGCATGAATCACAGAATCATCGAATGGTTTGGGTTGGAAAGGACCTTAAAGATCATCTAGTTCCAACCCCCCTGCCATGGGCAGAGACACCTTCCACTAGACCAGGTTGCTCAAAGCCCCGTCCAACCTGGCCTTGAACACTTCCAGGGAGGGGGCATCCACAACCTCTCTGGGCAACCTGTTCTAGTGTTTCATCACCCTCACAGTAAAGAATTTCTTCCTTGTATCTAATACAAATCTACCCTCTTTCAGTTTAAAGCCATTACCCCTCATCCTATCACTACACTGCCTGATAAAGAGTCCCTCCCCATCTTTCCTGTAGCCCCCTCTAAGTACTGGAAGGCTGCTATAAGGTCTCCCCGGAGCCTTCTCTTCTCCAGGCTGAACCATCCCAACTCTCTCAGCCTGTCCTCATAAGGGAGCTGCTCCAGCCCCCTGGTCACCTTCATGGCCTCCTCTGGATGCACTCCAACAGGTCCCTGTCCTTCTTATGCTGGGGTCGCCACAGCTGATCACAGTACTGCAGGTGTGGTATTATGAGAGCGGAGTAGAGAGGGAGAATCATCACCTCCCTTGACCTGCTGGCCATGCTTCTCTTGATGCAGCCCAGGATACAGTTGGCTTTCTGGGCTGTGAGTGCACATTTCTGACTCATACTCAGTTTTCCATCCACTGTTGCTGATGGGCTTGGCCTTGGCCAGCAGCAGGTCCGTCTTGTGGCCAGCTGGCATTGCTCGTATCAGATATGGGGGAAGCTTCTAGCAGCTTCTCACATAAGGCACCCCTGTAGTCCCCCCGCTACCCAAACCTTGCCACGCAAACCCTATACAGCAGTAGATGTCCAATCACTGACATGGAAAAAAACTTTTACTAATGTTGGCCAATACATACTCAATTTTCTGTGCTTTCCTCTCTTTGAAACAAAAAAAAAGTTTGTCCTCTGGACCTCATTCTTCTTCCTTGCATACCAATATAGGTCAGTTTGTACACAGCAGTTGACTCTTTTACATTATGTGTTCCCTCTGAATCAGTCTCCTCCTCATCATCACTATGCTCTGTTTTCTTTCTTTCCTTGTCTGTCATTATAACATCATTACAGCTCAGTCAATGTATATGGACACTCAAAGCGTTAGAAATATTCAGTGGATTAGATCAGCTAGTCATATTAATGACTAGAGACACCACTGCTGTACTTACCAATTACTGTGATGATATAATGCACTTCATTTAACACAAACAAAAAAATACTGGTGTGGATTTGATACATACAAAATATTTTCACATTTGCAATGTTTCACCTTTTTTAATTTGATCTGAAATTTATCTGTTCTATAGATATAAAAATGGTTTCAGCAAAAATATATTTCAGAACTACCATTTTTATTAATATTAAAATCCCTTACAGTAAAGTTGAACTAGCCTTGGTGGTAATTTTTGAAAGACTGATACATTACAAACAAGAAAATATCTAACATGGATTACAAAGCAACATGGATATCACATATGAACTGCATTATATGTGACCCAGAGACATAGTAAACAAAGTGCTAATATATTACTTCCAAAAAGCTAGATTCATTAATCAAGAGACAAAGCTAATTCCGTGCCAATACAAACAGAGGCAGATTGATGTTATGAAAAGAAGGTGCTCGTGTTAAAATGGGAGTCGTGATCTTATGACATAAAAACCCATCCATTAGGATTCACAGTAAAACCATCGATCTAATTTCAGGAGACCTCACCTTAGACATAAATCCCACTGCAACACATAAAATGTCACTGGTTTATCCTCTAAGTAATCCAGCTCCATCAGGAGACTGGATAGTAGTTTTAATAAAATGGGACTCATAAGTTTTTATTACTTTTATAATGAATGCTTTTCAGTTTTATTGGCTCTTGGAAGGAGTAATTTAGCTTCTCTATTTAAACATGACTTTTTATCCTTCAAAACTTGCAGGTTTCAACGTTAGATTTCTAACATTATAAATATAAATGCAGATATTTAGGTTTTAATAAAGGTATGAAGTTTTTTTCACCAATATATACAATATATGATTTTGAAAATCACAGAAAAAGGAAAAAAGATTTAATCATTTTTCTAGACTGATACAGCTAACATCATTTTTTGAGAATAGAAGAATATAAGCTTTACAAAGTGGTTATCAGTGATCACACTGAGTTAGGTAATATATACTGTTATACATCAATTTCGGTGTTTCTCTTGCTCTTAAAATTTTCCTGGAAAAAGCATTATAATATATTTCCCACATATTAATATCATGGTCCTTACTGACATTAGTAAGAGTTTTACCATCGATTTCTTACATCACAAAATGGAAAGATGGGACATCCACATTTTTCTATGAAGTGAACCAGGAGACCGATACTGATTTCAAGGGGAAGAAAAAAAGGAATTTCTGTTCTGTTCTTTTTTTCTTTTACCATGGTTTAAATAGTTAAGCATCAGAAATTTAAAAATACTGCTTCTGAAGTGCTGTCTAATTTTTTTCTGGAGCTTTGGACTAGACAGGGAAGACGTGCTCTGATATCATAAAAGTGTGTTTTGTTCTCTGATTCTATTTGTTACAAAGGAAACGGGAGGAGAACAATATATTCGTACAGTCTGTTTTTAAAATTGTGAGACATCTTTAATAAGTAGTGAAATTCTGGCATCACCACACATGTTCTAGTAAACAATTGACTGAGGTAAATTGGCAACCTGAAATTCTACTAATTCATTTATATAAGGCAAAGTTGTCAAAGCTGTCAGGTACAGTCTGCTGGTATAAAAACCATGAAAACTTACTTTTTCCCCCTGCTCTTTGCTGTATATCTGAGTGACATGATGTCAGTAAAGTGTTTACAATAAGCTGAAGAAATGTTTACAAACGGCTTAAGCTTTAGCTTTAAAAAACTAAACAAATTTTTTTTTCATTTTGTTATAAGTAAAGGGGACATGACACAAAGAAACAGCAATTTGCAACAACTGCATGCAAAACTGGCAATAGGCTGGCTAGTTAAAGACATAAATTAGAGTGGCATTCACAACTACACAAGTTGTAATAGGAGCTGGCAATGGAAGCTGATGCATCCATGCCTGCCACGTCTGAAATAATGGTGAGCAGCTGCATGTGTAACTTCCAGACAACACATCAGAGTACTCTGGCATTTATGTATGACATGAAAGCAGAGGGTCATTTATAAAGCACTCATTAGCTGGTTATGGATTTTCTAAGATTATAGAGTCAAAAAGTACATAAGAAAGAAAAATGTTAAAATCAAAGTTTAGTAAAGCTTCACCCTGTTGGCCTTCATGAGGAAATCCCAGATTTCATACTTTTTTTTTTTTTTAATTGTAGCTGGCTGTAACTGAAATTTGGAGGTTGCTAATATGTTATCATTACTCAAATAATTAAGCTTGGGAGCAATAGATTTTTTTTAAATTAGCTATCTCAAAGCAAGTACCATTATAATCATCTAATTATCCTTTGAGGCAGCTTTATGCATAAATGCTTTAAACATTCATTGCTTTACTACTGGGGGCTATGCCTCGGTTTATATACTCTACAAGAAAATAAAATTAGTGTTATGCACTAAAGAACAGGTGTGAACAAAAAATGTCAGAATGCCAAATGCTGCAATTTTAAGTCTATGTTTTTCTTTCAAGACTTCTTAAGGTTTGAACCAATTCATCCATCTAAATGAAATAATTTTTTTTAAATCTTTGTTTTTCTGGTTGATTTATGTCATTTACAATCGCTACACCTGCTTCTTCCCCACAAGACTGGAAAAATGCCACTTCTCAAATGATTGAGCTACACAACTGTTAATAAGTAGCCTTTAAGATTTTCGTATACATCTGTCTTATATTTAATAAACCAGTCTTTCAGCAAAACTGCAGAAAAAGTCTCTCAGCTATTTTTAAGGATAGTTGGTGTATCTCCTCAACAAAAAGCATGTTGGACTGTGGCATGGTAAAGCACAACTTAGCTAGAGGGGGTATCAACAGTGAAAATGCAGAAGCACACATTAGCAGCACGCCTGCTGCAGACTTGGTACATGTTGGGCATGCTAGCCAATAGCAAAGCATGTGCCAGCATGTTTTTATTAATACTGCTACTTTCAGCAGATTCAGGAAAAGCTGAAAGGAATCTATTCATTGGTGTGGCAATCAGACCTTCATGTTGCTATATACATGCCCCAAGAGCTTTCCATAGTCTCATTTCACTTGATGAAGGCTTGATATTTTAGTTACGTAACAAGGATTACCATGGATTAACACACAACATGTACCTGTTTCAAATTAATAATGCAAACAAATTAACCCAAATAAGTATTTTAGTACTCACTTTGTGTTTTTAAAGACTACATCCGATAATACCTTTATGAACCTATAATTTGACATAGCATGATCATTTTTCTGTATTAAATATAATGCTCTCTATCTTTGCACTTCTTTCATACAATTTAAAATCTCCTGGAATTGAGATACCAGTAGATTTTAGAATCATTTAAATATTTTGTTTCAAGATTAATCATTAGATCCACTATCGCTATTTTTGATTAAAATGTCATCTAAATATGAGAATTAGCTTTGGTTTAAAAAATACTTTCTTCCTAACTGGCAGTAAAACAAGGCAAATGTTCTTAAATAACAGATATATTAGGATGTATATTTTTTTGTTCTCAGATCACCCTCACTATATCACACTTCAACTTTGCTCACATATTTGCATTTTTTTCTCTTTTCTTTACTTTTCACCAAGATCCTGGTAATGAGTATTCCTTCACCACTCCTAGAATTTTGACAGAATTCATTGACTTCTGAAATTCACATTCTTTTGCAATCAAACTGCCTCACCTGCATATTCTATAACTACTACTCTTGTGTCTTAATGCTAACAGCATGTTTTAAGAACTATAAAGGGTACCAGATACACCTCACAACTCCAACATGCCAGTAATCAAAACTAGATAACTACTTTTTTCACTGGCTGTTCTATCTATTAGAAGGCCCTCCCCAGGAAAAGTCTCGTCCAAAGGACACATTCTGAAAATCTCAGCGCTATCAGGTTTGAAAGACCATAAGCAAAAATTAATGTCTATTAAAGTCTTATCTGCTATCCTCCTGAAATTTAACTCTGAGAACAGAAAAATAATCCTAGTTTTGTTAGCTGACATATAACAGCTCTAGAAATAAAAGAGACAAAATTGTGATTTGTGAATAGACAGATTATAATACAGCTGATATTAAAAAATTCATTAAAATATGTCTTTACTATAGATGTCTTTTCTGCCTAATACAATTTTATTCATTACATATATTCTACATAAAGGAAGGTGAACATTTCACTGTAATCAAAGAATAGCTCAAATTTTAAAAAGGCCTATCAGAAAAAAGTTACTCAGAAGAGAGATCAGTCAACTTCAAAATGCTTAACTTAAACATCTAATATCCAAACACTTAAATAAGAAATTTGAAAATAAATTTGGAGTCCATCAAGTAATGCAGTGTTCTCTTTTGTTCTTTTTATAGAGAGAAATACATTTTTTACTTAATAGAGACCAATCTTCTGCCATTATTATTTATATCAAGTCTTTATAATATTGATAAACAGGTGTACAGAAATTGCATTTGAGAGGCAAGTAAAGCATGTCAAAACTACAAAAGATACTTTTTCAATGTGATTCTTGCATGATAAATTATGTAACCTCTGTAGTGAGTTAGAGCAATAAAATGGACAAATGTGCACAGTCTTTCAAAGTATTAGACTGATGAAAACATTTCCTCACCAACTTACCATAGCACCAGAAAAACTGATCTGGATGAAAACACAAGTCTTCTCTTGATTCAGTTTGACACTATCTTAAAAAAAGTAGTTTGGATGTAACAGGAACATGTTGCTGACATGTTCTATCTCTGGAATTTTAAATAGAATAACAAAATAAAATTAATAAAAACTGCATTTTGTTCAATTGCTAGGAAAAAAATATGAGAAAATAATTCCTATCTAATTCAATTTCATTCTACAAGATTTGTAAAACCAAAATAATTGTCAAAATCATATACCAGCATCTGAAGCTGTTTTTTTGATTGCTTGGTTGGGTTTTTTTACATTAACTATATTCAGGTGATATTTACTTCAGATATGCAAATCAAGTATTCTTAAAGTTTTGGTCTCCATAGTTTCATCTCTTAATGAAATAAATGCCCAAAAGCAAACATTTGTCAATGTTCTGTCACTCCTCTATTTTAATAAAGAATTTTTATAAATCAAATATTCTGTCTTATACTTTAATTATCTAGCAGAGATAGAAAAGCTTATATGAACACCCATTTACATTCAATCCATATACCTGTCAAAGTACTTCATGAACATAAATGTATTCCTCATGAGAGAAACACAGACCTGTTGAGGATGTGTCTGTAAGACTTATATGCTTTCCTGTATTTCCTAAATCCTGAGAAACAATTGAGGGGTGATCCTTCCATCAACACACGTATCGA
This sequence comes from Strix aluco, assembly GCF_031877795.1. NCBI lineage: Eukaryota > Metazoa > Chordata > Aves > Strigiformes > Strigidae > Strix > Strix aluco. Next base: position 58,136,400 of record NC_133935.1, read on the forward strand.
TATCGGAACTTGAAAAGTAACTCCCTTTTGAAAACAAAATAGAAAAATTTTTCTTCAACATTTTACAACTTTACAAAACACTGTATCTCTACTCAGCTAGACTTCTGATACACATCTCAACCCATGAATGAGGACCAATATCTGATTAAATAACTTCATTTGGGAGTTAAAATCTGATACACACAAATGCCTGAAAACTGTCAAGCTTGGCTGGCCAAGGTGCATGGAACAGGAAATAAAAGTCCTTTTTTGGCTGTATGAGACGTGGATGCCAGATTACATGTGTCTATTTTCATTTAATTTTCTAGCTAGCTAGTCATATCCATAGGGACAGAATGAATATTGAAGATTAAGAAATACCTTTTAAATCCTTACTTTTAAATAAGTATTCAAAATATATATGAATACAGAAAAAAAAATTTCCTGAATTATTTTTTTAAAACTAACTGTATGATGTCCACACGATGCAAGAGATTATTTTGTTGCTAAAGGTCAAATACAGGTAACTGAAACAGCTGGAGAGAACACAAATGCTGTAGTTTATCATGGGTTTGCCTGGACAGCTAAGCGTGGCTTTCTTCTTGATCAATTGAACTTGGAAAGACAGTACATCGGAGGGGGTTTAATACCACCTTCCTTAGATATCTATTCCAGGATGGGACAATTGCCCTTTGAGTGAGTCCTTCCTCTTCATAAAGCAAACCTAGGTGATTATTCTAGACTATTTTGGTCACAGATATGTATTCAACTGGGTAAGGAATAGAGATGTCAAATACTTGGCTACTAATTAAAATCAGTATTTTTGTTAAAATGCAAAAACAAGCACCAGGACCCTGAGCAGACATACAGGCTCTGCTACCTCTTTCCCTCTCATGTGGGTTTGGCAGCCCAGAAGCATGTCCATGGACATGGCCAGCTCTGGTGGAGTGTCACCGTGGGTCCTGAAGCTGTGGAAAGCTTTGTGGGGTCCCCCCTCATTTGCTCTTAAACTGGATACCAAGTTCAAGCAAGGTTTGAGGTTGCAGCATAACCTACAACTCATTAAACTGAAAAACAAATGGTTAATTGGGGGGGGGGGGGGGGGGGGGGGGGGGTGTTTATATTTTTATCAATTCTCCTTTAATAATTTTCAGTGTTAAGATTTTCATAAAAACCTGCCATTGTACTTCGGTGATTTGTTCCATTTTCATTAAATCCATATGAATCATCCAATTACCCCGCTCCCTACTATTGGTCAAAGTAGTTCCAACTAATTGACAACTTTCTTCCAGGCTGTATGTGCTTCTGGAAGCTTTACATCTCATGAAGTGGAGGTTGTCCTTATCTGCCTCACGGAGATTATCTACAAGCTGTGGGCTATTTGTGTCACCAGCGCACCACAGGTTAACAATGACAACCACCACTAACACTTTCCTGATGGATTGTCCTGATGGATCATTTGGGACCTCCTTGAAAGAGCCAAGGGCAAGCTGACAGATAAAAATCAGCAGCAATTGATTTTCAGCAGAATCTTGAAAATCAGAGACATACATCTCACTTGTCTCTTCAGATACACAGACTATGGTTCTCCTAGTATGCACTGCAAAAGAAAATACCCACGAAGGACTGGTGGATTCACTCCATACTTAAAGAACCATGAACTGCTATATTTTATCTTTGAAAACAAAAGCATGCTGCGTTACCAGCTGTTTCAACCCACCAGTATGTACCCGAACTACTTTTATTGAAGGTGGTAACATATTAAAGGTTTGACCTTTGGAAACTGACTTGGGGATTATTCACACCAACCACTTTATACGCTTCACTTGCATATGTATCCCAGGCTTCCTATATAGCCATTGAAGCACAGTTGCTTCTGTCTTCAAGCAGCACAATCACATTTATTATCAAGCCAAATGTATCTGACCCTTACATGGATGTGAGGAAGAACAGGAGGAACTTTAAAAGTGAACTCAGTGGCCAAATGGTATTGCCTTGAAGACTGTAAAGTTACAGCAAAAGATGGCAAACTTGCAGCAGCATCTCCTCACACAGTAACAAGCAGCATGGCGAAACAGAAGACATACACTTCATAAAGGAATACTCAGCAAAAATTAATTTTTAGAAACTGAAGTGCTAGAGAATGTTCCCAATAAGTTGTTGCCCTGTACTACATTACTATCACATGCTTCATTGGCATAATTTAGACATTAAAAATCAGACTTAATTCTATCAAAACCAGAAAGACTGCAGGCAAAGAAATGTTAAACCCTGCCTATGCACTTGTAATTTTTCTATGTGATCCAGACTGTTTTACAGCTTGTTTCATAGTAACTGTAGGAGTCTAATAAGCAATCACTGTTCTATGGCATTAAAACATCTTCTCTAGTAACTGTTGAGGATGTTAAAAATACTAATAACACCCACCCAGCAGAGAAGTCTCAACCTACTCAAGCCTAGAAAGGAGCTCACTCCTGTTCTTCAAAAGTGATAATAACACAGACAAGGAAGAAGTTTCTTGCATTTTTTCTATCTTGAAATGTATACTCTAAATTCATGTTATGTTTCCCAACATGCAAAAATGAAACTAAGTTATTAAAAAGGAAAACTGTCTATGAAAACCCAAGATAAAAATCTTAAAAACTCTTAAAGATATTTCTATATAAAAGTTATGTTCTTCTAAAATAATAATTCATAAAGAGAAAAAATTCTTCAAGATGTAGACATTTCATTATCCTTGTATCCAAGTACGAGTCACTTCTCAATAGTTATTCCAGTATGTGACATCATTCTCTTATTTCAGTTTAAATCCTAAATTTTATAAAATCATAAAAATAAATTCAGAAATCCATATGAGTACAGGCCCAAACATAAAATATACTTTCCTCTGATGTTTTCTGTTTAATAATGACTTTAACAATGTCATAAAAAGACAGGAATTCAACTAATTGTGCATGCATGACATTCATATGATATAATACGTTCTGTTAGAAACAGAAACCACACATGATCAACTGTAAGTGCTCTAGATGAAAATAAAAGCAAGCCAAACTGGTCCCCCAGGGAGGGCAGAAATAAGCACTGAAGTTACACAAGATGAGGAGCCATATGTGGAGGCTCAGCCAGAAAGCTGAATAGAGAAGTTCCTAACATAACTATATTATTGGTGCAATCTTTGAGCTTTACAATTATGGGATCCAGGAGATTACTATAAATAAATATACAGCATTATGGGATTCGACAGAGATAAGAAATAGTCAACATGCTATTTAGAGTCCTCATAGATCAATTTCTACTGTGCTTCTATAAGTCTAATAATTATGACCTTGCATAAAGTTTCACAGTAACTAAGGGAATTAAACAGAAGGCTCTTAATAACATTGAGCACATTTGAATAATGTCCAATTAGGCACCAGGTTAGGTGCCTAATTCAGAAACAGGCATAAGCTTTTATTCAAAGACATACCCAAAGTTAAATCCCTACACAAATACATATTTGCAGAAACTGTTGCTTGTCATGCCCAGTAAAATATGCCACGACTGCTGTGACAGGTCTGTGTTATATACCGTGGTAGCCTCCAAAAGACCAAACAGCTGAAGCACTTTCAGTGTCAATGTTTAGCTGATGAGCAACAGTCAGTGTATTGAGAGGTTTGGTTACTAGGGCAGTGAGAAGCCTTCATAATGGTGATTTCTCAGTAGAAACCGACCAGGAATGACTGGCTTTGTAACTGAGTTTAGGAAATTAGATGAATGATGAGGTTTCCATAATTGTGGCCCCACTGTGGATATTAAACAATTTCAAAAATATGAGTTTAAATTTGTACTAAAGCAAAGAATGCAAATCACTATGTAAAGACCATTGTTTATACAACACAAATATGCCTAAAATACAATGTAATATACTACATTACAGTTCAAGAATGTATTTATGCCAATAAACATATATAGGAATGCAATTAATGTCAACAAAAGCCTATTCACTAATACATATTCAGTGTGAGATATCAACAAAGTTATTGCTACTATTTCCATATTTCTTAACTCAGCTGCATTGAGAAGAAAAATCCTACCATTAAAATAACGTTATTGCTTAAAGGATCACAGGTCTCTACCCTTCATATTCTTATAAAAAGATCAGAATAACAAATCTCCACAAAAAAAATATACACAATGTGAAACTTTCATCTATCAAGTTACTATTTATTTCAATACCCTATAGGAATAAAAAAAAAAATAAAAAAACTAAAATGATGGGAAAAGCACAGAGGATTTTGAAAAGATCTTTAAAATTCCCTAACATAAAACACTCAGGGAACTATAAAGCAGAAAGTTAGGGTGGCCAGCCAACATGCAGGTTATACTCCATGGTACAAGGAAAATATAATGCTGAAGAAATCACTCTAAAACTCTCATAATTAATTTCTGCATTTATTAATTTTGCTTGATACCTGAACTCTACATCTTACCTGTACAGTTAGGAGTTTACATTTGTAGACAGTTCCAATAAAGGTAAACTTCCATCAATACAACATTACATGGCTAGAAAACAATAGAAGAAAAACTCAACCAGAAATAAATCTCCTTGGAACATGTTGCTCCTTTTGGGGTAGTTGGTCATTAATCTTTTAAAGATCTTTGCATTCAAGGAGTTCACAGCAAAAAGTCAAATTGATACAATTTTTATACAGAAGAGGAATAAAATATTACTGAATACACAGTTTACACAGACATTCCCTAAAGCACAGAAGGAGATATAGGTATGAACTGCATTCTAAAATAGTGTCGGGAAAAGATGAACAGATATCACACAGAAACACAAAAATAATGACATTAGATCAGAAAAGCCTGGTCCGTAAAAGACAGTCTTTACATTATATTAGTTTCATGCAACAGAGGTAAAGAAATGCAGGCAGAATAATCTTAGTCTACTATGGAGGAAGAAATGTTTTTAGAAAAAGTAAAGCATAATTGCTGAAGCTACTTGTTCTGCTCAAAAGGTTTGAGAAATTCAGCAAATTCTTGCAAGACATCCAGGCAATTTGAGGGAAAAATACCACATTCTCACAGTGATGGCATGATGAGCACCTATAAAAGGATTTTCAGAGTTTTGCTGTGAATAAATTAAATAACACATCTTATCACAGAATCACAGAATCATCTAGGTTGGAAAAGACCTTGAAGATCATCCAGTCCAACCATTAACCTAACATTGACAGTTCCCAACTACACCATATCCCTCAGAGCTATGTCAGCCTGACTCTTAAACACCTCCAGGGATGGGGACTCCACCACCTCCCTGGGCAGCCCATTCCAACGCCTAACAACCCGTTCTGTAAAGAAATAATTCCTAATATCCAGTCTAAACCTTCCCTGGCGCAATTTGAGGCCATTACCTCTTGTTCTATCCCTTGTTACTTGGTTAAAGAGACTCATCCCCAGCTCTCTGCAACCTCCTTTCAGGTAGCTGTAGAGGGCGATGAGGTCTCCCCTCAGCCTCCTCTTCTCCAGACTAAACAACCCCAGTTCCCTCAGCCACTCCTCGTACGACATGTGCTCCAGACCCTTCACCAGCTTCAGTGCCCTTCTCTGGACACGCTCGAGTAATTCAATGTCCTTTTTGTAGTGAGGGGCCCAAAACTGAACACAGTAATCGAGGTGCGGCCTCACCAGTGCCGAGTACAGGGGTAAGATCACTTCCCTGTCCCTGCTGGCCACGCTATTTCAGATACAAGCCAGGATACCACTGGCCTTCTGGGCCACCTGGGCACACTGCTGGCTCATGTTCAGCCGGCTGTCAATCAACACCCCCAGGTCCCTCTCTGACTGGCAGCTCTCCAGCCACTCCTCCCCAAGCCTGTAGCGCTGCTGGGGGTTGTTGTGGCCCAAGTGCAGCACCCGGCATTTGGCCTTATTGAAACTCCTACAGTTGGCCTGAGCCCATCGCTCCAGCCTGTCCAGATCTCTCTGCAGAGCCTCCTTACCCTTGAGCAGATCAGCACTCCCACCCAATAGCCTTATAGTTTGACTCATAAGGCTGTCTTCTTGTCTCACTCATTAAATAGGTGAAACTGAAAGAAGTGATTCGAGTTCTTACTTTTTTTCTGAAAATAAGGTATTTATCTCTTTCCAGGTTCTTTCCAGAAGAGAGACATATAAGAGAGTAATAACCACACCAGAGCCCGATATCACAGTAGGAGAAAAGAGTATGCCACTGTCCTTTTTTTAACCTCGTGGAATCTGAATAAAATATAACATGAACCTATCTGAGAAAAGACAGTGAGCTTTTCACATCAATTGACTCAAAGGCCTATTAAAATTAAGTTGCTCTTAGTCAACTGTCACTATGCATATTGTACAGGTGAAGAAATTGAGGCAAACTATTATTTGACTATGGAGCTTCACAATGGCATTAAGGAAGAAAGGAAAACCAATACTCAGAACCTGCTGACCTCAAGCCCTACTCCTCCAGAGCATTCTGCCCATCTCATCTTACCACACAAGAGTCAAAGACCTTTACTGTATATTAAAATGCATTTTTAAATTATGCACCTAGGAAAAGAAGTCTGACAATATTTAGTACAAAGTAAGTTATTGTTGTCACCTTCAGTGAGCACTATAAGAATCATAGGCTGCATGAAGAAAATAGAAGTATATAATATTCTGAACAAATTTCTGGTCTCTTGTTAATGTACAGAAAGATTAGTCATAACCATATATAACAATTTTGCAAGGTAGTAATACTAACAAAATCAAAATAATGTCTGCAATGTATAATTGAAATAGGAAAAAAACCCTTTTTGTATCACAGGAATAACACAGCAATCCCTTTTAAAAAGTTCACAATAGATTTTTTAAAACCATCCTGTTTCTTTTTTCACAATAATAGAAAGATTTTTCTCTCTGTAACGTATTTACCTACTTAATAGTATGTACTGTGGAGTATTTTGTAAGTCTATGAAAAATCCACTACACAATTCCTCTGAAATCATCTACCTTGGATTCTATGTTTTCTATTTAAATTTAACATCACACTGTGACCAAAACGATGGCTGCTTGCCAATTACACTAAAGCACCCTGACTGGAATCCATCATTACTTTAGGTCCACTTTTAAGGGAGGAATAATTCAATCATTTTATACTTTGTAGAGCTCTGAATCAAATCAAACATGTAATAAAAACAGTTTTAAAAGGCATTCTTCCTTCAATTAGGAAGAAAGAAACTTTATTTACAACATTTCTTGCACTACCACTGAAGTAATAGAACTGTGTGCAAACTTCAGGTAGATAAAAAAGAAACCCTCACTTGTTTCCTCTCATGCTTCAAACTAGAAGACACAAGCTTTAGTAAGGGAGCCATAAATAGTGAAAAGTTATTGGTACTCTGCTACAAAAAATATTTTTTCTTCTGATAGGATGACGATGATGATAAAGCAGAGCTTGGTCCTCAACCCGTGTTCTTCTCACTGTGCAGTGACTGTGAACACTTTCCTCCACTCACACAGCTTATAAAGCTGATGACTCAAAAACCTACCTGTCACACCAACTTATCTTCTATGCCTGTTAATATCTCTTCTTAGGCATGCCACTGTCATTTTAAACAGATGATTCTCCCATCTTCACTTTCAAACTCTTTCTGCCCCTTTTTCCATCACTACTATGACTATTATTCTCTTAATCTTTCAAGACTATGGGCTATATTTTTTTCCTTGTTCCTTCTTCTCTATCCCCTCATCAGCTATCCAAAATATCTCTCTAGTACTATAATTTTATTTCCATACACATTTCAGCAAGCATTGCCATTCAGCAGCTCATCACTTCTGTTAATAGGGTCTTAGTCTGGCCTTGAGCTATTCTGTCACCAATTCTTTCTGTCTCAGTGGCAATTTTTGAGCAACAACATTGTTGTCAAACCACACGGCTTTGACTCTGTCTGGTGACTCCTTCTCTGCTGCCATTTCAGAATTTAATTTTATAACACTGTCCTAAAATTTTTGAAAACACCACATTTAGCCTACTTTGCTGTGCCTAATTCCTCCCCATCCAATCCACCACAGATTGGCCACATATCCTTCACCTCCTCCCTCAAAGGTGTCTTCTTCTTTGCCTTCAAGTTTCTCTTTTGTTAACACCTACCTTCAGCCTACATACAAAATGTCCAGCGATTCATTCTGAGAAGTATATGCATTTACATCCAACTCTACTTACTCACACCTACATGCAACCTGACACAGCTGGTGAGGCAGTTTATATCAGAAATGCAATCTGAGCTATATAAAGTGCAACATGACAGAAGAAAAAAAAATTATTATATACATTGCTTTTTTTAGCTCATTTACAATGCATTCATACTATTTGTAGTGATGAGAGTATTTGTCCACTCTTGCACCCATGTCCACATGTTCATGTATGATATGTGACAGAATTTCACTACTTCTGAACTACTAAAATACTGTATTATAAACTAGGTGCAGCTGATATATAATGTCTGTGATCGCTGCATAATGTGAGAAAAGTACCATTTCATCTGACATAGCTGCTACTCTGCCTGTTACATCTGGTACTCATCCTCAGCCTATTAATTGGTTTATATTAATGGCTTTCTTGGTCATTTTTTCTTAAATGCTCTTCTGCAATGAAGATTATTGATATTGTCAATTAAAAGTCCATGCTTGCATCTCTTCAACAACACATCACACACCTGACCAGATTTAAGACACAGAGAAACTCTCAGTAGTTTTCAAAATGAGCCCTATATACATTGTGTGCATCAAACATCAGCTCATTCATCAATAAAGGTTCTGCTACTCTTGTTATTTTAGCATTTTACATAACAATTAGACAGCATACTATTCTTCACTATTCTTTTATATATTGTTTGCTTGTCTGTCTTCAGACGAGAAATAGATCAAATGCAAAGACACTCAAAATATGAACATGCCATTTATCAAACATGCACAATCCCTTTTTTATATGTAAAGATTTAAAGCTTGCTATATTGTGGGAATCATGCAGTTCAATTTTTATCATTAGGATAGTTACGTAATCCCATCTAAATGAAGTATAATTCAGACCGCTCAACATGATTGCCCATGCGCAGAAATAGCTAGATCAGAACTATCATACTTTTGCAGATGTTGCTCAATCCATTAAACAACCTGCAGAAAGTAGCCTGGAAAAAGGCAGAGATTACATTATCACACTGCCAGCACCCCAGCCATCTCAGCCACAGAGCTAAGGAGTTCCAGTTTGTTTTTCAGAAAGAAAGGGAAAAGAGTACACTGAAATGGAGAGCAAACTTCTATAACAAAGCAAAATAAATAACTGTAAAATTTATAAATGAAAATGTAAAGGACATTTCCTGCAGCTGATAAAGACATGCTGTTAAATTTCAAAGTGGCCTACTGCTGAATGTGAAATATGAGTATTAGATGACCGGACCATGGAAAATGCCCTTAACCAATCTATGAAATGGCTTTTCTCTCCAGATCATGAAGAAATATGTGCCAAAAGAGCTGTGTATCATGAAGTTGAATAAGAAAAAATTGGGACAAAGAATGAAAAAAAATCCTAGAAAATAGACTAGTAGTTTCTTTTACCATAAACCTTCCTGAACATGCTTTAGGGAAATAGAGACGGCTACAACACAGGAGAACAAGGACAGGTGCAAGCTGCTCAGTGATCATTCAGCTGAGCAATAACTCAGTGCCTTTAAGAAGCTATGAGTTTAACGTACAGCTGAAGTACATCAGCAAGGAGAGAAATCCAATCTCTTCAGAGATTATTTATGACAAAGTGCACCTAACTGAGGCCCAATTTGTTTGTGGAATTGCAGTCATTCCATTTCAACTAAACAACAAATGAATCTGCCTTGCAGAGGATTGGTTCAGGGTATAAAAGAAAACAAAGGAGAGAATAGATACAACGCTTCATTTATACACCAATTTACAGGCTCACTTACAGAAATGATTGATAAAACAGTTTTTTGGAAGCAGAGAACTATCTGAAACAGAAGGCCTCTGAATCACATCTAAAATTTTTCTTCTGTAAAGTGAGCACTTCTTATTTCAGATTTATTAAAGTATACTCATTGGCTTAAAGTTCAAACTTTGTCTCATTATTTTACTGTTTCCCAATGTACTTTACATGGTTAAATTGCAAGTTTTGTCAAACTAAGAAAACTAACATCATTCTTGTTTTATATAAACACTCTAAGATTAAATTTTTAAAATGAAAAAAAGCCAAGGTGGAGTGCAGCCTGGCAGCTCCCCGTGGGCAGGGACACTGGGGGCAGTGAGGGCTCCCCAGGGCACAGACTTGTAGTCAGGGCTCTTCCCACTGCCCTCAGAAAGCGAGCAGGGTAGTTGGGGGGCAGCTGGGCGCAGCCACAGGCATCAGGCACCTCTGTGGGGAGGTGTTTTTCTAATTAATAACATTTAAATTTTATTGCATATGATATTTGAAAGCACACTATTTGAAAAAGCTCACATCATACATTGGATTTGCTGTGAAAACATTGAAATCACAGAACATCAGCTAAGATACCAATTGATACTTCATCACTTGGTTTGATTTATTCAAAATTAATCTTAAGTATGTTCACTGAAAATTAAAAACTGAAAAGGAATTTTGTTCACCAATTACAATTTTTGGGTCAATTTCTGCTCCTTTTCTCATCCTTATCATCCACAGCAAGACTTTTCATTTCTTCAAGCCAAAGCTCATATGAGCATTTCCCCAGTCACTGAAAACAACCACACATCAAATAGTAAACAAAAATATTCAGGGACAGACTGGACAACATTAGCAGAGAGGCACTGCTGCAGTCTTGAAATTAAGAGTAGGAAAAACCTGAAATTGTTCAGAAATGGTAATTAGCAGGTCCAGAAAAACCCCACAGGTCCACAGAAGAGGGGTAGAGAAATAGTCAGTGTTCACCAATTAAAAGCAAAGCTATAATTTTACATGTACCTAAAATGAATTCTCAAATCCCAGGTCTCAAAAACCACCAGAAATGGCAAAGCAGAAGTATACATGAGATCTTCTAAGGAAGTACTGAAAAAATACTCCTTAAATTAAAAAAAAATGACTGAAAATACAATTCAATATATATTTCCAAGCAAAAGAGGCAACAATTGTGGCAAACATTCAAATGGAAGGCAAAAGGTCAAAAACTGAGAACTAGACAATTTAGAGAATCTGTATTTGAAATGGCATAAATTAGCACCTACTGAAGAGTAGTGCAGAATGATTTACAAAAAAATATTCAAAAAACCCCGTAAATAGGCTCTGCTTGTCCAAAAGCTGAACGTGAAAAGAACCTCTGTCAAGCCTAAAAGATGGTTTTACTCTCCTGCTCAATGAAAGCAAACGTAGAAAGGAGGGAGAGGTTTCTTTCAACTTCTCAAATGTGTTATATAAGAGAAGAGATGTATGGTATATTTATTGAGAGCTTCCAAACTTTAAAAGACATAAAATGAAAAATGAACTTTGGCAAAAGAGAAGGGAATGTTCTGTGCTAATGATACAACAATGAAAGTGGAAAGTTGTATGGAAAGAATGCAAATATTCAAGTGAAGCCAAAGAAGAGACAGGACTACCAAGACTGACCTGAATATGAGAAATGTACACCTATGTTTGTACCTATTATCCCAATATCTTATTTTTAATATTATGATGCTTCTCAAGCCATCTGTTTTATATGCAATGCAAATAAAATTAATATTACTAACACCACAAAATTCAAGGCAGTGCAAAAGTAAGCAACAGTGGAGCACCTTATGTCAGAAAAAGTGTGGTGGGTTGACTCTGGCTGGAGTCCAGGTGCCCACCAAGCCACCCCTCCTCAGATGGACAGGGGAGAGAAAATTTAATGAAAGGCTTGTGGGTCAAGATAAGGACAGTGAGAGATCACTCACCAATTACCATCACAGGCAAAACAGACTCGACTTGGGGAAAATTAATTTAATTTATTACCAACCAAATCAGAGTAGGATAATGAGAAAATAAAAACTAACTTTTAAAACACCTTCCTCCCATGCCTCCTTTCTTCCTGGGCTCAGCTTCACCCCCAAATTTTCTACCTCCTCCCTGCCAGTGACACAGGGGAACAGGGAATGGGGGTTGTGGTCAGTTCACCACACCTTGTCTCTGCTGCTCCTTCCTCCTCGGGGGAGGACCCCTCACACTCTTCCCCTGCTCCAGCGTGGGGTCCCTCCCACAGGAGACAGTCCTCCATGAACTTCCTAAACATGAGTCCTTCTCACAGGCTGCAAGTTATTCATGAACTGCTCCAGCGTGGATCCTTTCCACAGGGTGTAGTCCTTCAGGCACAGACTGCTCCATCATGGGTCCCCTGTGGGATCACAAGTCCTGTCAGCAAACCTGCTCCAGCGTGGGCTCCTCTCTCCATGGGGCCACAGGTCTTGCCAGGAGCCTGCTCCAGCACGGGCTTCCCATGGGGTCACAGCCTCCTTCAGGCATCCACCTGTTCTGGCATGGGGTCCTCCATGGGCTGCAGGTGGAGATCTGCTCCACCATGGGCCTCCATGGGCTGCAGGGCACAGCTGCCTCACCATGGGCTGCACCACGGGCTGCAGGGGAATCTCTGCTCTGGTGCCTGGAGCACCAACTCCCCCTTCTTCTTCACTGACTTTGGTGTTTGCACAGTTGTTCCTCTCACAGTCTCACTCTTCTCTTTGGCTTCAGTTGCTCTTCCCAGGTTTTTCTTTCTTCACCCTTCTTAAATACGTTATCCCAGAGGCGCTAACATCATCATTGATGGGTTGGCCTTGGCCAGAGGTGGGTCCATCTTGGAGCCGTCTGGCATTGGCTCTGTCAGACACAGGGGAAGCTTCTAGCAGCTTCTCACAGAAGCCATCCCTGTAGCCCCCCTGCTACCAAAACCTTGCCAGGCAAAACCAATACAAAAGGTAAAGGAGCAAAGAATATGACCATCAATTTAAGTAACACTATGAAAGATGGTTTAACTTAATACTTCCTTGTTTCACCAATTATGCAAAAGCTTTTGACTGTGTCATTACGAAATATTGTGAGTAGTGATGTGTGAAATGGGATTTCCTAGACATACCATAGACTGATATGTTAGCTGTGGGGAAAATATCAATAGATGTGACAGGACAGTTTAAACTGAGGAATGTATTTGCCAAAGATGAGTAAAATTGCCTTTGGTTTAAATAGATGTGTCTACTTAATAATGTGAGACTCAGTGGAGGATTTTGGTCAAAGAATGAAACTTAAGAGTTGTCATATAATCAAATTACAGTATATGCATTACATGAACACAGAAGAAACAAAACATTACTAAATAAAAACTGTCAATAAAATAAAAACATTAGCAATTAACAATAAATATAGCCCCAGTTTAATGCAGTTACCAAGCCATTAAGGGAGGAGAATTAACAACAGGTGATAAATTTGAAATATTTTGGATATGTCACAAATACTAAGGAAAGGTGTAAGTTTGAATGCTGCAAACCATCCTGAGCAGGAGCTTGGATGATGCTGTACATATTCTTTACATGTTTCTGTTGAAAGCTCTGTGAAGTCTGCCATCTCTGAGCACAAATTGGGAAACAATTTATTTTCAGTGTTCTTCTGAGCAACTTCTAATTTGGTGATGGGTTTGAAAAGCTCATTGATGTGGTGAAGGCTGTCAGGATTTGATGCTATCACAGACTACTGTAGATATCTCAGCAAGTAAAGAGAATCTCTTTATGTTTATTGTTTATTTGTGATTACTGTAATCTCACTTTACAAAACTTACTCTAAAAAAGAATTCATACCTGTTGAGAAATATCAAGGAAAATGGGTAGTTTTGGAGGTTATCTTCTTCGGCTTCAGGAAAAGTAAATAAAGCATTTTGAGACTTTGTGTTCACTGTATACATGACGTCTAGCTCAACAGAAGAAAATGAAGAGCCATTCTGAGTGGCATTAGTTACCATCCTACTACATCTTAGAAGCATGTAAGACTCTTAGCCAAGAAAATAATTTGTACTGTCTGAAAAACAGAAATATTGCCTTAATAACTTGAGAAAAATAGTAAGGCCTTGATAAAACCTATGATTTAATATACTTCCAATAATGCAAGGTAATCACTTTACCTGACTTTATATAGTTTTTGTTCTGCTATCTCCCCACCTATACTCTAACCAAATATATTATCTTTAACTTCATCAAGAAAATATTACACACTTGATTTTTTTTTAACGTATTATGTATCATTAGTGCATGTATTTCAAAGGGATCAGAACATCCGCCTCTCCTGGTGAATGCTGAAAATGTAGAAGCTTAAGAGGTTAGTATCAGAAATGCCAGTTCTTTGAAGATCTGCTACAAACAGATTTCTGCATGTCCTCTTATAGTCTCCCTTTCTTATTCCTTTCCCTTTAAGGCTTCTTTTCATCTTACATTGCCTCTAAATTAAAGATGGATTTTATTATTTTATTTTTTATATTAAGCATTGCTTTGGAAAATACAAGACACATAAATATGCTTCCAACACTAACCCACCTATATTTTTTATTAAATGGCATAAGTTTGCCCAGTAATAATGCTTTTGAAAGTACGGGAGCAGTGCAGGTATTTTGACAGCTATTTGAGGAACAAACTAGAAAAGAATATGTCTAAACAAGATAGGAAGCAAAACAGTCAATAAATTTACTCACTTTACTGGGTGGTATAGGGTTTATCCACTCTACATTTATACCAAAAAAAGAGCTTATTTACTCTTGGCTTTGAGTGTAGAGTTCATCTGACATAGGCAACTTTTTGCAGTATAGTGGTTCTGGTAAGAGTTATTTCAGTTTTAATTTTACCGAGTAAACTATGGTAATTTCTTATTTATGTCTCAACTTCCTGAGGGGAAAAAAAACTCAAATTGGACGTATTCTGGGATATGTTTGCCAAAATAGGTCAAAATCTAATGTCTACTTAAAATAAAATTAGCTGATAACTTCTTTGTGAAGCTGCACATTTGGCATCTTTGGAAAAGTACATCATATACTCCTAAGGAAATTCAGCTGACTAACCTGGTAAACATATGCAGTGTTGCTTTGCAATTTTTCTGGCCCTAATGCTGTTTAACATCACATTGTTAAATTTCAATGTCATCATAATTCAAGTTTGCAGTAGCAAGTATCTTCAAAATGAGGTAACTCTACAAGGAATTTATTACTTCTCCATTGCAATTACAAGTAATTCCAAAACCTGCCCACTGAAATACAGTTTTAAATATAGTTATGACCTGAGATTTCTACAGTAATTTAATTTCCATGCTAGTCCACACAGAGCTTTTTGTTTTTATATCAGTATAGTGTTGGGTTATACCAGGAAGTGGTATGTCTGAGGAAGTGGTGGTGGTGTCCCTACATATTCCTAGTGTAGGTATGCCTTTTCAGGAACAACTTTGGCTTTACAACTCCCTTAAAAATCTAAAACCTGTTAATGAAGGAAAAATAAATAGGATCGTGCCTATATCAATAACAGAAAGGGAATTTAACAATTAACATCCTGGATGTTTTAAAATACAATTCTGCATAGTACTGCATTATCAACACATGCTTACAGGCACATGCACAGAATCCATGAACATATAAAAATTTTTTGAAACAAAATATAGCAAAATCACATACTGTTTTGTTGCTACTTAACCCTGCTACAGATTTACCCATATCAGGACACTGTTTCAAAAAAGGCTCTATTTTGTAACATGTAGGAACTTAATGTATCTTGTTTTAAAATTTCCTATTACACACATTGATTTTAACACACAGTATCACCAAGATCCTCTCAATGTTTCAGTCTCACATGTACGTTTAGGTACATAACTTTAAAAGTTTGCAGGATCTGAGCTTCCTAGGGCTTGGTCTTGAAAAAGTCTTATAGAGTATGACTGATTTATCATACATTTTCCTTCAGTTGTTCAGAAGTTATATATTATTTGCTTCCCCCACCACCGATCAAGTTTACCTTTCCAGTAATAAAAATTCCAAAGAAAGAGGTTTCTGACTCCTGCTGGTAACTTGTTCTTTTGCCTGAGAGCTATATTAGAGGAGTAAAAGGGTTTCCCAAATGTCCGTTTGTCAGAGCTCTGAATGTATCCTCCCCAGGAGTGTACATTTCCTCCAATTATTTCCTTCCTCTACAGTCACTCTATTCTGCTTTTGATCCATGTTTATCTAACTCAGAACAGCCTTTCACTCCACTTGTCACTTACTCTTCACCAGGATTCTTTGCTGTTTGGCTACATTTATGACACACCTAATTCATTCTTTACACTTCTTTTTTTCTTGGTGCCTCACATGTCAGTTCTCAGGTATTTCCCAGGAGATTTCATTTCAAGCCATAAACTGTGCAGACTGTAGTCAGTCTCTGGACTGCCAATCCCAAGATTCATTTTAGTTTTGGTAGCATTCATACAGCTGACATAATGCGACAGAAGAATGCGAAGCATATCGAGGGTAAAATTTCTGTTAAATAAAAATTTACAGTACAGAACATCTTTCAGAGACCCTAACTTAGAAAAAAATGGAAGACCATTGCTTTAATGAAAAAACACAATTGCCCTCCACAAAGAGCTTTTTTAAGTATTTCTTCATATTCAAAGCACAGCAATAGTTAAGAGATCTGGAATAATTTATACAGACATGACCAATTATACTAACTTGCCAGATTGGTATTTCCTCCCTCTCTCTAATAATGCTATCTTTTCTTGTAGAAGTGCTATTTCAGATCAAAACCAAATATTTTTAACCTGAAATAATATGTAACAAAGGGTGGGGACTTTTAACAGCTAATTCTAAAGCTTTTCTCTTTAGTTCATATTTGTATTTATTGCTGCAGAACCAAATGAATGTACAGATGAGATGTACTGCAGGACAGCATTAAGCAGCATATTGTTGAATAAGTATTTTGCTGAACTTTCTGAGACTGCTTTTAATATCTTTTCAGGTTACAGCATTTAAAGGGCTCATAACATTCCGCTAATTGAATATAAAATATTCTTTTTGGAAACCACAACTTAAAAGACTTAATAATTTCATTTTCTTCTTGATATATATTCAGTTTTAACTACTCTTACTAATTGTCTCTTCTATGCAGTTTGAGTAAGAAAATATACAGCAAAAACTACATGAAAAAGCTATTTCACAGACGACAAAATTCTCTGAAGCAACAGTTATAGAAACAACTTATTGTATGCAAAGTAAAACAAATCTGTCTTCATGGAGGACTGTCAGAATACACAATAAGTTACTGATTAGATAACTGATGAGTCTAACATATTGACATTTTGTAGCAACCACGCAAATCACTTACTGTGCTCATCTAGAAATTGGCTAGTTCTGTATCAATGAAGAGTTCTCATCTCATATGGTGTTTTCTAAATTGGTTGTGGATTCTTCAAATAAGAAGATACATCTTCCATTCAATGAAAAGTAAAAATAATCTAAGCGGCATTTTTTTCAACAGTTTTGTAAAAGAAATATGCTCCAATTATCTACAAACATATGAAAGTTTAAAATTATTCAGTACATCTGCCTTTCCTAAGACTATCTCTTTCTTACACAGTTCTTCCCCAGACAGCTCTTCTTGTGTTTAAGAACTGACAAAAGTAGTTATACTGTAACAAAATGGCTTCATTATGGCCAAAACTGTAGCCCAACATTGTTAGAAAACGCTCTATATGGAGAGCTGAGGAGCTAGAAGGCATCAGTGAATGAGGAGAGCACTGAGTGATCCGAGTACTAAAACATCTCTATGGCTATGATTATGGCTTTTCTGAGAAACTCAGGAATTAACTCAAATATATTCCCTGCAGCATTCCCAGCCAAGGACAACACATAATACTGCTGAAGCTCTGATGACCACAATACTATTAAATCTGGTCTGTTTAACCCAGGAGGAGATGAAAGTTCTCTAGAATCAAAGAATCATAGAATCATTCAGATTGGAAAAGACCTTTAAGATTATCAGTAAAAATGACATGGAGCAGACACAGCCCATCCTGCACATTAAGCAAGCCTCTGATTAGGAGTATGTTTGACAGCTGTTGGACAACTGTAGGAAGTATCTCTGGCAAGCACACCTCAATGAGTCTCTGAGATGATGTTGTGCTACCACCTAAAAGCATAAGTTAGTCATTGCTTTTACAGCTTTGAGGAAAAAAAAAATCCATAAACTTCTTGATTTAATTTTCCTCTATATCCTCTGAATCATCAGCATATAGTACTTAAATAGCAATTAATGAAACAAACACTAACATAACACTAAGCTTCATCCTTCCAGCAAAAGTGTGAGAGATATTTTTCCTTTTTATTTTCTCACAAGGCATTAGGATAGCTTATCAGTAGTCAAATGTACAAAGCTTATTCCAAAGGGTAAAATCAGTATGTACAGCTGAAAATTACAGAACAGAATGCATAGACAAGAATAAGACAAAGTTGATTTTAAATATTAAAAAATATGAGTTATTGATATATATAGTACTTTGTGTTTTCTTGGAACTTGTTTGCAATTAGCCTATGAACCCTCAAAATAAAAATCAAATATTTAAACAATTTAGAATGAGAAATTGCCTAACACATTGATCCTCCACAAGAGTCCTTTAGGTGGGAAAAAATATCAGATTGGCAATTATTCCTCCAAGAATCTCAAAGTTCAAATGTTCAAAGAGAAAAAAATAATCTTTAAATGATAAAACCTTACACTTTGAACTTACAGTAAATCTCTGTTTTCATTTGGCAAAATCTGACCTACATTTAATTTCCTGTTTTTTCAAGAATAAGGCTGCATGTAAACATAAAATATTGTCTTTCTCAGTGAATTTCCATCATTTACTTTAAAATTATGAGTCCAAATACAAGGAGAAATGCTTTGATTCAAAATACTTTCTTCTACTCAGCATCTTATCAAAATAATGACAGGCCAGCACCATAAATGGGATACAGAAGTCACAGATCGTTGAAGGGTACCAAGTATGAGAACTCAAGATGAAGAATGTAAACTACTGAAACCTATGACCAGATCTAATGGAGATCTACAGTCAGAAAGTCCTAAATAAACTGCCAGTCACAAAATTTAAGTGTTCAATAAAATAGGAACTAAACTAAGAGGTAAAAGTGAGAGTACACTAGAAGAGTGTACCATGCATCAAGAATATGGCTGAAAGCATCAAATATATCACTGAATCTGCACAGATGAGAATCAAAAGCAAAGGTTGGACCACATCAAAAAAGAGCTTCACATTTACAGAAGAGACAGCACAGTGATCATTAAAGTCTTTTGGATTGGTTATGCTCTTTGTTTTTAATGCTAAAGTAATTATGTCTGGTTGGCAAGTCTGCAGAATAATATTCCTTAACCCATTTGAATGGAGTAATTTATTAACTAACTCCACATATCTACCCACATTTCTACCTATGTTTTCAGCATTCTTTCATTATTGCTATCTTCTCTGCTCTTAGTGGCTATACTTTTTTTCAGGTAATAGATGCAGAAGTTAACTTAGTGGAAACTTAAACCTATTCATTCTGAAGTTATTAGAAAAGTTCGCAGAGACTAAATAAAGGTTTAAAAACTCTGCTCATAATTAAATGTGCATGATCCAACAAACCAAACTAATATCCACTGAGATGCATAGTCTTTTCACTGAACAGAAACAAAGTAAAAGGAATTTGTTCGCTATAATAACTATTAAATTATTTTTAAGTAAAAAATAATAAAAAAGGCATGTCATTCTGCAAAACAGACTGATTTAGGTCATGTATAAATTACACATTGCCACCTTCACAGCATCTCACTACATATGATAATGCAAATTTAAATAACCCAGAGCGTTTACTGGAACAGTCACCCATTTTGTTATTGTTTATAGAAACCTAAATTGATACACAATAGTTCAGGCAGCACGGATTTCAATTTGTACAGAAATATTCAATTTTAATACAATCACAATCTTTTGTCCAACAGAAGCTTGTTCTTTTGGGATTTTACTGAAGCAATTCTCAAGTTATTCTATGAGGCAAATTCTCTCAAGTTTTGTATCTTTTTTTTCACACCACCGATTTACTTCTTCCTAAATTAAAACTTCATTGTGTCTTTTTTAATACCAGTTTATATATTTCCATAAAACACTGAATGAGTACAGTGAGAAAAAAATGCATGTATACTGATTTTTTAAGATCATCTTCCTACTAATGCAACTACACGTTCCCTCCATTTTTCTAACACTTTAACAATGCTTCAAATTTTTAAAAGAATGTGGATAAATGGATCTCTTCAGCCGTAAAATGCATCAAACAAACTGAACAGATAGCATCCTTTAGAAATCTGGAACAGAAACAAATACTCAGCTGTTTTCACCTTCACTTTGTAGGCAGGATTACATAGACTTTTACTGTAAAAAATAATCAAAAAAGAACACTAGATCTCTAAAACTTCAGTTTCTTAAAAATTCTTCAATTGCTCATCAGACTCTTTATAAACTTTAAAAAAAAAACCACAAACAAACAAAAACCCCAAAACAAGAAATGCAAAGTGCAACAAATTCAATTGTGTTTTCTGTCAATTTGCATGACTTGTTTTCCTTGTTGTATCTTCTGCCAATTTAAAAACTTTAAAATTTGCATGGCCTACTTTCACTGCCATTTCAGGCAGGATTCATGTCATGTACTTTTGAGATGTCTGTATCTCAGCTAGTCCCCCTATGCTCTATAATGAATAGAGAGAAAATGGTCACTTTTAGGACCCAACTTGTGTAACTTATTTTAGATGCCTACTTCAAAATGAGATGGTTTACTCACCTGGGAGTGCCCATTTCTCTCCACTGACTGTAAGAGAAGTCTAAACAATAAGCGTAGATTTAGACACCTCCATTTGACCAGATGAATCCCAGGCTTCCAGTCCTTCCAGATACAATCTCTAATTCACATGCCCAATGGGCTACTTTTTTTTTTTTTTTTTTTTAAATCCTGTATAATATAACCCAGTTTCATGACAGAGTTCCACTGTGTTACTTGCTGAGCTGGTCACTCTGCTAATTTGTTTCTAAACTCTGTAAAATACAGTATTATTCCAACAGTGACATGGTTTGCTTTGTCTTGTCTGTCTGTTTGAATTTCTGAAAGCAACAGAATCTATACAGCATCATATAGCTTAACCTTCACCACAATTTGGACAGACCTAGGGCTAGCACTTTCCCCTCCTTATTTTTTTCAGTTTCCAGAATTCGTATGGAAGTTGGTGTACTATTGATTTGGTGCCTTTTTTTGACACCCCCTTTAAAGGGCACGCTGTTTGGTTTTATTTCTCTTTTGATTAGTTCCATCCTCTGAGCTATACTGCACTTAGGATAATTTTAGTATCTTCAACTGTAGGAATATCATCCTGAAACACATTCTCTTCTGTACTTCTCAGTTTTCTTACAGCTACTCAGTCTAAAAACTTTCTTGCAAACTTCTTGATGTTAAGTGTCAACAGCTTGGCTTCTTTACAGTTTAGATGAGGTCACTCTCTCTTACATAGGTGCCTTTTATTTGGAACAGTCCTTCACATAATGTTTCCTCCATAAAGTGTTAAAAACTTTTATATACGAGCTTATGAGTTTAAACATTGGGTTGATGAGCAGGGCCAATAGCCAAAAGCAATAGCTTTATATTTATTTCCAAATTTCTAACCTATTTTGTTTTTTAGACAGGATGCTTTTGGACTCATTTACACTGAAATAATTATTTAATTCCCAGAGTAGTATTTGCTAATTCTTTTGCAGGACATAGAAGGTTATCTACTATCCCTCGAAGGACTGTCAGACTGTTACTAACAAGCATTTTCAATTAAAATTGCTGTTATTTTGCAATTAACAAACAGAAATAAATCACTGAAATAGCTAAATCCCAGAAACCAGCGATGAGGATGTTCAAGTACACCACAGCTCTTTCATTAACAACTCTTTGACAACACTGGACTCAAAAACCAGTTTTAAAGCAAACAAATACTTCTTCCAAGGGTTAGGAACAAAAATAGAATAGTTTTTCTTGCTTGATTCCTAACAGAAACAGTACAGCTAATATTGTTTAAAGTATTAATGCTTCACAGACATTAAAGACACCGATTTCTCCCCATCACTATGTAAAGCACTTGCACTCGACCATTTGCAGCTTTGTCTGCTTGACATCTAGTTTCATACACCAAAGACACAAAACCAAGGGATAAAATTGTTCTTCATTCGTGATACTCTAAATTTGAGGTGCATCAGAATTTGATACACTACAATTTGAGATGCATCAGAAATAAACCTGGCATTCTTCCAGTTTCTTTTAATCTGATCACACTAGGGAAAATGTGCTTGGTTTTTAGCATCCTAATAATTCTCAGAAGAATCAAAGATATCTCTCCAAATGAATTGTTAGCAACAAAACTCAGTATGCAAGGTCAAAAAACATTGCTGGCCACTTATGAAAACTTCGTAAGGAAGCTCATGAACAAAGACAGCAACCTTGATATTTTTCACGTACCTGCTTTGAGAAATCCCTTTTGGAAGATCAGACACTTAGTATTTAAAATTGTATTATCTGCACACTACATATATATATAGTAACCAAACTGCATTGATTTCAGCCAAGTTGTATGGAGCAAATGATCTGATAAATTCTTTCTACACTTATGCCATTGTATTTCAAGCCTAATTTATCTACCTTAATTCTAGTGTTACACCTTTCTTGAGTCTAGAGTGACAATAAGTGACAAGGAAGGGACGACATTATTTTCTTCCTGAGTAAGTTCCTGTCATGAAGTTTCCTGGAGAGAACCCTTAGATTCACTGTAGAGACACTCAACACTACAGACCCAGAATCCCTGCATGTAGAAGTGAGCCTAATAGAATAGCTGTGATGACCTACTCATGGCAGTATGGTTTCAGCAGCTTTAATTCACATTATTACCCATCTCTAATCCTCTGATTCATACATAAAATTTTTGGGGTTTCTTTCAACCAGGGGTTAGATAGAAGAACTTGGCTATTTATATAATGATAGTTCCTCTGTCATACACACTTTTGAAACAAGCAAATTCAAGCCCATGACTGAGGGTGCCAGGTATGCTGGCATTCCAGGTAAAGCCTGAGAGCTGTCTCAAACTTGTCTCCCTTGTAACGTAGGAAAAGTTTGTTGTCTGGTTTTTGTTGTTTTTTTTTTTTTTTCCCCTCTGACTCAGCACCATTTGTGCAAAACCAGAGAGTGCTTCATTGCCTGAAAAAGTTGTTTGGAAAACATTCACAAACTTCAGTGTATTTAAACTCTTTTTACTGTAATGATGTTGGCTACATATGCATTTAGATGGAAAGCAAGGTGAAACAGGTACAACCAATATCAACCATGCTTACAGATGGATGACTATGGAAATTATGAGAGAGAAGAAGAGGATGTAGGCCCTATTGCATTCATTAGCCAAACCCTTGGTAAATTACAGGCGTCAAAATAAAGCCGTCATTGGAAGCTGTAACTTCCCACTTATCCATTGGCAGACATGGAAAAAAGTGTGTATCCAGCACTCCCCGTGCTGCCACCCCTTCTTGAGAAGCTAATGGAGGTTATCTGTGATTTTGTTTCCAGAACTGCCAGAGATCTTTCAGAAACTCACAGTACATGCAAAGTATTCAAGGAGCTTTATATTGTTTCTTTATTTTTCAAGGAACTTGCCCATGGTCATGCAGTCCTGCTAAGCATCTTCTAAAAAGGAAACTTACGGACCCAGCACTGCTGAGATGGCAATATTTTGAGAAAGCAGCAAAAGCTCACTTTTATGTAATGCAACTGTCCTGTGAGCAAAATATGTAAAAGGCTGTTGATGAAAAACAATCTCTCTTCTAATTTAACACTGAAAAGGCCTTCAAGAGAATCTAAAGACTATGCAGTGTCTTATGTTACATTAACTGGTGCCTCTTGATCTTAATCATAGCTCATGGCCTGTTGTGATGGCTGATTACAATTTGGTCATGCATTTTAGGTTCATCTTCTTTATCTAATTTACATGACGTTCTATCCTGTAGTTCAATTTCTTTACACCCTTTCATAATTTAGTTGCTTCATATGCTGTGGAAAATTCAACAGGATGGAAAAACCGTCATGAATATTTCTAGGCTGCAGTGCAATGTGCCTAATGAAAAACTTACATTTCAGTTTCTCAAAAACTAACATATGTAGTACTAAAAGTCCTTGTCAGTGTGTAACTATAATTGTACTCTGCTCACTTATAGGACTGCCTAATTAGTCATTAGTCACATTGACGGAATGCATACCCCATCTCCCAGAATCAAATATGACACAGCAAAATACTTCAGGCTTGTGTTGCTAAGTATGTATTTTTGACACACTGAATATTCCAGGAACACAGCCATCAGAGACCAAGAGATTCTGGTCTAATTTGAAATTGTCTGGCAAGATGGAAAACTTTAAAATGAATCTTTATTGTCTTACATACAGATTAACAGATAAAAATCTACAGCAATGTCGAGCTCAGACTATTCACAATTAGAAATAGGATTTCTACCCATTATTTCTTTTCTTTGATAGTAAATAGCATAATGAAGAAATTAGCATCAATGCTTATGTCTGGCATCTAGCAGGGCTGAGTAATTTGGGGAGTGCAGGAAAGTGGAGACTGGCTGATGGGTTTAATTTGGACTTGTTTTTACACTAATTTAAAGTAAATTTAGCTAAATTGTTTTGACACAAAAATCTGAATGTTTCATTTCCAAAATGTTTCATTTTTTCAGAACCTCTTACTGTTTTGGTATAAACTGCTACACAAATAAAAATTCACACATAATATAATTTTCTTAAAAGATGAAACTTTAATGAACAAACTATTTGTCTGTCAGTAAACTTTGTTTTGAATCAATATGATTTACAGCCTAAGACTGTGAAGTTCTGAATAATTTAGATATGTGACAGAAAACAAGTTTACAGTAAAAGGTGGCCAAGAAGCTCCTTACCATGAGATGTAAATCACACTACTGTACTTAAAATGGTGTTTCCAGTACTGTCAAGTCTCATGTAATTTCAGAGTTATGTACATTTGGGTCTTTCACAAAAATATATTAGGCACAAGAGAGGTAACAATCTTTGTAAAATGTGTAGTCCTTGTAGACAACAAAGATCGGCCTACTCCCAAAACTTTCCCTTAACTTCCAACAGACTTTTCCTAAAAACCTGTGGCAGGCATTTACAATAAGCTTTTGCTCCCTTTAGACCACCTAATTGCTACAGTTTGCTAAAAGCCTAAGCCTGAAGATCTCCTGGCAGATCTCACTCCCTTCACACAGCTTGACCAGCATAAAAAGAGATCTCCAGCGTCTAGTTTCCCCAGATGCTTATGGAAAATTGTAAGAACAGGGGAAACATAATTCATGCCAATATGCTTTTGGCCACTGGTCTAACCCAACATGAGCATTTTTACATGTTTTACTTTTTGAAATACAGTACCTAAAACTGCAGGCAGTCATCAATGTGTAGGAAAACCATGGATTTATACAATCTTACCATTATATTCTCTGTTTTGTTCTCTGTTCTTTTGCTGGGAATTCATAGCACTGGCTTCGCTTTTTCGTCTGCTGTTGAGCATCCAGTTTTCAAATAATTACATGTCATAATCCCAAGCTTTCATTACCATGCGATAATGGTCAACTCAGACCCCATAAATTTATATATGGAGCTAAGATTCTTTTTTTCCACCATGTACACCACCTTACATTTACCTATACTTATTTTCATTTGCCATTTTATTTGCCAGATACCCAATTCAGTAAACTCCCCTGGCAAATTTTCATTGTTGGTGCTACCTTAAGTACCCTGAATAAATTAGTAAGTCGACAGCAAAGTGACTGATCACTGCTTACTTTTTTTTCTTCCATATTAGTTATGAATATATTGAAAAGCCTATGTTCCGTAAAGGTCCTGCAAACTTCACTGGAAACCACCCTTCACTGATCAAAGCATCATGCACTTAAATCAAGTATTTATCCTTGCAAACCTTTCCACTTACACAATAAGAATTTAGTTTCCTTTATAGCCTCTGGTAAAGCACCACAGTGAGCACATTTTAAAAATCCTAGCCAAATGTTTTAATTAACAGAACCCACATAACAACCAATTCTCTCAAAGCAGCACTGTATATCCAAAAGGCAAGATTTCCCTTCATAACAGCCATGCTTGCTCTTCCAAAAGCATATCGTATTTGTCCATTCATTCATTAATTCCATTATCCATTCAGTTTTCACTAATTTGGCCATGTCTGTACTTCTCCTGGTTGCCTCTGAAACCCTTTTTTTTTTTAAATTGCAATCACATTTGCTGCTTCCAGACCTCAAATTCTAAAGTAGTTTTAAGCAAGAATAATCCTCACTGAAGGCCATAAAAAAAATTAGTTCAGTGCATTCTAATCCCAGCTTCAAATGCATTCATAGGGTAATAGGAAGAGGTTTTGTTTTGCAATCATCAATTACACAAAGTGATGGAGGCGACTGAATGTTTTCCTTAGACTAACAGAAACAGCACAGATATATCCAAAAAGTGTTTTATTTTCACAATTTCCTCAGTCTGTATTTCTGCATAAAGATTATGTCAGACATTTGTAACAACTGCAAAAATGTTCTGTATTAGTGAACAGACATTTCAGTAATTTATAGGACTGCTAATATTTTAGCCTATGAAATCATTATGTAAATTAAACTAATTTCCACGGCAGCCATTCGACTTCAAACAGCTGCACAAACCAGGATTTTTCCTTTTCTAAAGAAATCTGCATACCATTGCATTTTGTATCACAGTTACACAGCACCAGTATTGTCCTTTACTGGAACAAAACAGACCTTCAAGCCGTGGTCCATATTTTAGGCACTGCTGTGATGCTCACCTTACCATCTGTTCACATTAATCTCACGAGCAAATCTGCTCAAAAGCATGCCAAATACAGTCAGGTTTACAGTAAAAAAAAAATTTGTAATTAGGGGCAGAAAGAAGCACTTGATCACTAGAAATGGTGCAGTTCTGTATACATCTAGAGTCAGTCACCTTTAAGCTTGTATTACCATAACTGAGAGTCTTTCTTCTTTTGAAAACACGCACTTAACAAAGTGGACAAGATAATCACACTACTCCATTAGCTCAGTGGTTATTCTGACCAAGTTCCCCTACAGAGGCGGAGTCAGTCTTGGTCTCTGTTTCCTTCTCCTTCCCATCACCCACTGTGGCAGACTAGCAGAACAAGCTACATCTCTGGAAGGAATATTAAAATGCTATTACTTAATGAATACAGTAGAAATAAACATAAGGAGTCTTGTGGATTCTCAACACCAGAACGATGGAGAAAGAAACAGGGATTTGAGCAGCAGGGAAGAGATGAAGCAAGAAAAAAGAGGGCTCTTGTCCTCCCAGGCCTCTAGAAGCCACAGCTTCGCTTGCCCCCTAAACACCCTTAAATTATCCTTCCTAGCTCTGTCTCTCCTGTCCAGAATCACTCTGTAATCATTATGAAAGTGAATTTCATCTGTCTCAAAAGTCTTGACTCACTTCTAATTATACATATTTTGAGGTTATAAAAATTGTGATTACAGATGAAAAAATTGGGAGAAAAAGATAACTTATTGAATATACAGAAGTTGAAAGATAAGCAGGAACCAACAAGCTCAGTGAAAGATGAATCACGTAACAGTTATCAAAGTTATTAGTCTATTATCTATTTTAAAAAAGGCCAGTAAAGTAATTTTTATTTGAAGAGCAAGACATACGGTAGAAAAATATGACTAAGCAGAGACCTATACATGGGCATAAGCATGTGTTACATATATTTGGCAGAAGCATAGATTTCAGCACCTCACACTTAGCCAGATGGATGAACATGAGCAGGTGCAGATTAGAAAGCAGGACAATATAACACCAAAGTCACATTTAGAGATCATACAAATACAAATAGGCATGACGGAAATTCTGTTTTTAGATTAAAAAGCAGCTCTCAGTGTTTCCTAAATTTTCTGATATTTGGTATTGCTGCGGATGGATTCTCAAAACTTTGTATCACCATAATTTTTTAATTCCAAAACAAGAGAATGATAAGAGTAACTGACAGGAAAATTACTTTCTAAAATAGAATGTGTATATAAAAAGAGGCTAAATCTACACACAAAATCCTGATTAGAAATAATGCTTAAATTGTAATAAATGTGTAGGTTATCTTATTCTTTAGCATAGTAATTTAAGAGTGTGCATACAGTATGTCCAGCTTGTAATTTTTGAAAATATATAATCGTAATCAAATGCAGACACTCACAGAATTCACCTGTTCTCTTAAAAGCCTATGTAGATATTGTGCATGTCTCCCCACCAAAAAAAACCCCAAATCAATCCTGGCACTTTTACTTGGTGTTCTGTGGGATTTTACAAAGACCTTCTGGACTCATTTTCTGGGTATTCACTGGTGAAAAACAAACAGCTCTTGAAACTCAAAGCTATGAAAAAGCATCTTAGGAAGTAGAAAGCAAATAAATGGTTCCTCCACAACTTTATAGTTAGTTTCACACAACACAGCAAACGCATGCAATAAAAAGCATAATAAGATGTAAAGGATAAAGACTCACTCATTCTATTAGGTACCACATTAAATCATTCAAAACCAATAACTGGCATTTAGGAAATACAGCTACTAAAATGGATTTAATCATCAGAAACTGTTTGGATTATTATCTTAAAGTAATGAGAAGATGAAAATAATGTTAACAGAATTACGAGTTTTCCTTAAATGGAAATCAACTATTTCAGTCATAGGATCAGATATTAGTGTTTCATACTAAAATTCATTTGATGAGAGACAAACAGGACAGGAACAATTTTTCAGAATGGAAAATAACCTTAAAACACATCAGCACTTTTTTCCCACCCAGACGTTACACTTCCCCACTTATGGTGGCCTATATTAAGTACTGATTTTTTATTTTTTTTTTTTTTAAATTCTGTTGTTGCTGTGTTGTTGCAGTTCTGCCTATATATTGCAGGTACTTTCGACAACTGTCTTTCAAAATTCAGTTTTGGTCTTTGGCCTTGTTAAGTGCTAAACACCTGTCAATAAAAAATGTACAGAAAGATATTCATTAAAACCACCAACTGGACATTATTCTTTCTATTACAATCATGCCCCTTTGTTTCAAACCTCTGTTAATCCATGAACTGTCAAATAGTAAAAAGATGGATGAGTAGTCATTGACTAACGCCCTCAATCCACTCATAGAGGTGTGTAATTAATTCCAACGTATAATTAATGCCAGTTATGTTGATTCTTCTTGCAACTTAAAGATTAGTCCTGCAGGAACTAACAAGATACATATTCATTCTGTGCACAATATTAACAAACTAGTAATTGTTGATTTGGCCAATTTTAAATCCTTATCAAGGCACCAAGTACTGTACAGATATATGTATAATTTACGCAGTAGGATTCCTCTATTTGGCAGAAGCCCTACAACAGTCAGACCACTTCAATTAGTTTTAAGGTAGGATACAGTATGATCTCCCATCTTGCTTTAATGTTGAAGGTGAATTTCAGGTTATTTTACATACCCACAAATGTGCAACAGATTATTCAATTAATAGTACACTATACAGATCACCAAGAAAATCTGGAGATGATGATGACTGGAAAGCAGACACTTTGGACTGCTAGCACCAAGGTTAATTTTAATTTTGCATGGTAAGGAAAATCCTTTAGTTCTGGAAAAGATAATATTATTTATAACACTACTAATCAAAACACTATTAAGACACACTACAACAGAAAAAAAAAAAGTCTCTGCTTCAAGAATTTACTTTTGGACAATGACAAGATATGTCACATGAGCAAGTCACAGATGAAGAAGATAAAACCACAGCAAATTAAGCAAATTATGTGTAATAAAAAGAACATTGTACTTGGTATGTGTTATTGCTTTTCTTGAGATCTTGTATAGAGACGAGATTTGAACTCTGATTGTTACTTGGGAAGAAATAAGAAGTGTCTGTCATCTTTACATTTCAGTCTGTTCTTGAAAAATAAAAAAGGGAGTTAAATCTAGTAAACAGGAAAGAATTTCTTATCCAACACCTCAACACATTTTGACAGCAAACTGCACATTTACCATCACGAACAGAGAGAATGTTAAGACAAAAGCATCCTAATGGTTATCAGTTGGGAAAAGGTAAAAGGTGCTGACATCTTAAAATATTGCACTTGGACTTTATAGATACAGTTTAAATTGCATCAGTGCCAGGTGGGAAACTGCAATCATAAACACTGAGTTTATGATCACCTATTTCTCTTTCTCAATTAACAGTACTAGCATATACTACAACAGGTTTAAAAATTTTATTTGTAAAAAAAGAGTCTTAGATTTCATAGCACAGATATACAGCCATGCCAAAAAGGATGACATATTTGCGGCAGGTTTTTCAGGCACCATACTGTCCTGAACAGACCTCTCTAACCCACGTTCATGAAATGAGTGCTGCATAACATATTTCTAAACTGGGCCTATACTTATTTCAGGGGCCTCAAATAGGTCAACAGACAAGGCCACATTAAAACTACTTCCACATCATCTATCTTTATCCATTTGGCCAGCAAACTCAAATGCAATTCAGAACGATGACTCAAAATATATCATTTAGAGATAGTATTCACTCCAAACCACTTTAGAAAGTAATCTATATAAAAAAATAAAGGTCAAGTGCCAATTAGTATTACATGCAATTTGTAATGTTTTATTTTAATAGAAGGGACTAAAATAGACTTGATTTATTTGTGATGGTTTTTCTCAATATGTCAAATTGCATGACTTGAAGAATAATTATAATGCACAGAACCAGGCTACAAAAGGGTCATTGTGCAAAGCGCCCTACAATGGCAGGTCTGTCTTTGCCCAGACAGCTTACAATACAAATGCTATTATTCTTTGCAAATGAAATATAGAGAAGAAAGGGAAAAAGAAAAGAAGAAAAAAAAAAAAAGGATTTATATTGCTAAAAAGAACTCTCAGCTAAAGATGCCTTAAATATCCTGTGGTAGTTTCTAGAATGCTAAACTCAAATTGATTCAATGTAAGCACTGGTCAGTAAAGGTATTTCACTCCTAAATCAGTCTATAAAACAGATTATGATGATTCTGGTATTTGTTTGAACTGTCCCAAACTATGTCCACACGTATGTGTGGCTGATAGTTTTTTTACTCTTCAAGCCTGGCAAGCAGCATATGAGTGATTAATTGAAGTTATCAATCTAGATTTGCCACTGTCTCTCTTAAATATCCTGCTTCAAACCAATGAGAGAAGTTATCTGAAGCACTAAGACAGTACCATTTGCTGCTGTAAAAAGACTATAAGTAGCTCATAAATTGTTTCAATTTGTTTGATTAGCCTCAACAAAAGCAGGTCATCTGAAATATTTCTTCCCTGCTTTGATACCTAAATTACTTTCTCTTTAGGGTCATTACAGACAACATGTACAGTGACACCTATTGCCTAATTGTATGAGCCAGCTTTTATAACCTCCGCTATTCAGACTAGAATTTTCCATGCTGGGTGTCTACTAAAAGCTGGTGGGGTTTTTTTAAGTTTCCAATTAATATTGCTCAACTATTACTGGAAACCAGGTAGAGGTAGAATACATTATTCTGCCAATACTATGAAGTTCTTACAATGATTTCATTAAGAGATTTTAATGACCCTTTCTTTTAAACCAGGATCTTCAAATCTGCCCAGAGATTAAATTTCTATTAAGTTATACTTTCTTCTAAACCCACAAAAAAATATTTAAATCCTGAAAAGTGACAAACATTTGAAGACTGCTTTTTGCTTGTATGCTGTTGAGGTCACCTACTTTACCCTACAGCAATCTTGTTTATACTGAGCATATTCATTCCTCCCATAGAGCCAGTATGGTTCATCTACCCCCAAAGGAAAAATGGGCATGTTTACCAGCTTGACTCATTCTCCTAATTAAACTAATCATGCCAGAAACTGAACGTCTAGTCCTTGATTCAACATTTTCTGTGATTCCTACACTGAAGACTATGTGTGTCATGCTAGGCAATTAGTATCACGATCTGCTTCAGGGCTATCAAGCATGCAAGCTTCTTTCTTCAGTTGCTCCCTATGCCTGGTATTAGATGACGCAGAGGTTCAGCACGAGAACCAAAACCGAGCAGAATGTCTCTCCTGTACTTTCAATAGCTCTACCAAAGGCATCTAAGGAAGTCAGAGAAAATAACATTAGCTGGTCTTGCTGGGAGCTGAAAACAGAAGCAGTCTAGATAATAACCTAAGGCAAAGGAGGGGAGACAACAGAAAAACAGGATGAGACAGACACACAGAAAACTGTCTTTGCAACTCTACATATTCCTTTTTGGAATGGAACTTGTTTGCCAAGTATAAAAACTAGTCTTATGTCATCAATTACCAGCAAAAGCTGCTAGCAAAGTTGATGTCTCATCCCTCTGTGCTGTTGCTTATATAAAGCCTAACATTAGCTTGCTATTACTAAATAGTTCAATATTCTTTCAACACAATAAAAGACAGTAACTAAAACACAGGCTTGTATTCGCATATACTTCCTACTTTTCAATAATCCTTTCATACACAATAACTTTTTTTTTTTTTCACAAAAAATCAACTAGTTTCTTTTCAAAGGTTATTTTGCTCTCCTTGATATTTAACTGTGGTCTGTAAAGTAAAGAGAGACACATCACTGTATCTCCTTATTATTTCAATCACTAATGTCGATTTGTTTAACTGATAAGCCCATTTGTTTAGACAACTATGGTATTCAAATAATTCTTTTAAAATAATGTATTTTTCATGTGGTCTTAAATAATGAAAGCATTGTAATTCTGAGTCTCTTTCTTAAGCATATTCAGTTTATTTTAATCTTAGATACCACCCAACTTTGCTGAAATGTCAGTTTCTGGATCAGACTTCATCTTTCTTTCTTCCCCAGACCAATCTGAAGCTTATGTCTTTTCAAAATGTCTTATATCTTTCCATCACTGCAGAGGTTCCTGCTTACTGAAAAATGCACTGCCCCAGTAGTTTCATTCTGTTTTGAGGGAGTTTTCCCACATCTTTAACCATTTCCCTTAACATTCACTCCCAGGCTATTTTTCAGACCTACATTTTCAGGATGTATCTGTACAGGATGATGGCATGTCAAGATTAATCCAGAGCTGTAATACTAAGTACACACACATTCTGTAAAGGATTTTGTTATCTTTTGAAATGATCACACCTTCCTGCTTGCAGGTTTGACTGATGGGAGATTGTTTTCTTTTACAAAGAAAACAGTAATCAGATCTCGGGCTAGGAACAAACACTGCTCATATCAGAGGCACTTCATTTGGCAGTGTTCCAGAAATTTGAGATGAAAATTAATTTATGTTGGCCAATACTGAGATGGTACGATCAAATCAGAGCATTCCAGTGTTTTCACTGTTCCACCAAGGAATTATTTAAATACTTTTACTGATACCATATAATATTACAATGATCAAAAAGAAAAACAGAACACATCGCTTCTGGAGTGCACAGTTTTTGGAGGACAAGTTAAACCATTCCTGACAGTGTGCTAATTCTACTTGGACAAACTTCTGAGGGACACGAGGGTGAGAGGCTATCATTGTAGACAGGAAGTCAAATCCAGTACCTAGAAGTAGATGCTTGTATAACACATCTAATGTGTGCGTGGGTGCGCATGGGCTTAATCCATATGACTGACTGAAGTCCAGAAACACCCAGAGAACAAGAAGTTTTGATTTCCCTGCTTATCCCACTGGACACAAAGCTGCAGACTGCTCATCCTTCCTTCTGCAGGCACAAATCTTGCACTGACTACCCAACGGCCCAGTTTCACAGGTTAGATGAAGGATTCTTCTCCCCAGATTCGTAGTTAGAGCACTGGGATGAACTATACAAAGCCACTTTGGCTAAAATAAAACTGAGTTTGCCTCCTGGGCAACTGTGCTAACTAATAAACTACTATCCTGAAGCAGGTATTACCTAATCCTCCACGTACATACTATCACAGATTTCATGATCATTGCAAAGTAAAGTTCTATCATCCAGTTATAGTGATCTCATGAAGTAAAAATGCTCAACATTTCAAATAATTTATAAGCCTTCTCCAATTTCATGCCACTCTCTAAAGTCTTTGCCTTTCTTATGATAAGTTAATTTTTTAATTTACTGTCAGTGCTGTGGTCCCAATTTTTCTTTTTTTTTTTAGTATTCCCCATTGTTCACCATGTGAGAGTGTTATATCGTATTTTTTTCTTTTTTTTTTTTTTTAGAACTAGAGATTGGCTTACAGAAGCATACCAGGAAAAAAGGCAACAAGATGAATTCAGCTACACAACATAGTATAATTATATAGCTAGCTAGTTTTATGTATTAGTACCCATTCCTGATGCTGGTCTGATTCAACCATATTTTGTTTGAGTAGTTGTAATTTTAGGACTTAGAGACATTTCTAATAATTATTTAGGATGCCTTGCTTTGCAGTTATCTGGATGAATTTCTATTGCAATCATGCCACTCAACTTGCTATGTCAGCCTTGCTAGAGTACTTCACAACTTTCCTAATTTAAGTTGCTGAAATGGTGTTGTCTTCTGCAAAATTTTCTACCTCTCCATTCATCCTCCATTTTCTGGCTAATAATAGCACTTTAAGTAACATGAGTCTTAGCAAAGAGCTGAAGTACACTGCACTACTAATATAAAACTTGAACATACATTCTTACTGACTACTTTCCCTCTGTTAAAGACTGTCCATTTGAGAAACCTTGCTTCTCCCCTAATATCTTTGGTTTTGCCTAGGCTTTTCTACAGAAAAGCTGGAAAAATACTAGAGTAACAGACATCCTTTGTGTACATCTCCTGCTCTCCTTTCCAGTTCATTTTGAAACAGTTTAAATGTTTTCTTTCTGATATTTTTTCCCCTACTATAGCAGTAAATATGAGAAATATATTGACAATTTAATTATTACAGAACAGCTTGATTTTTCTTAGAAAGCTGTTAAGATAAGCCTTTCTCCTTATCACAGCCTTTCTCACCATTCAAGACTGTTTATAGCAAAAACTTCTCCTGCTTAGACTATTTCTACAATGCCAAGATATAGTATGCAAGTTTAAAACTGGAAAAAAAGTTCAAGAGAAGACTTGAAGTTTCAGAATCTTCCTAATGTTCCAGAATTTAAGGGTGAATATTTTTAACAATGCTTCGTAAACTACAGAAATGTAAATTTAACTCTCCCCAGGACAAAGACTGTAGTCTTATCAGGGATATTACATAAGTAATATTATTCACTGTTAATATATTCTTTATTGTTTAGTACTCTTACATAAAGCTTTAAATTTTCACAGCTGAAAACAGAATCTGATAAATATAATAATATGCACTGCTGCCTTTATGGAATTTACTCTGTATGCCAGATTAATGCCAGTAAAGTCAAAAGTCATGGTGTGGTTATAGATGTGAGGATTTAAGGATATAAGTCTGTCAGGGTTTGGAGGAAGTACTATATTTTATTGAATAAAATCATATAGCTGGACTACTTGCATTTAAGATCTGGGCTTGTGGGCTAAAAAGCCTTCCTTTTTTTTCTAACTGACAAAAATCACTACCCCTCCCTATAAGTCTTGCTTTCCTGATAGGGAAAAAAAGACGAAAACAAGATTTGGAGCACAGTTCTGAAGAAGAGCTTAGTTTTGGAAATCTCAACAAACTAGTAGCACACATCTGAATGTGTTTCCTGGCCATTGCTTAGAAGGAATAAAATAGTACATCCTTGTTAAATGAATATTGAAAATCAGGAAAAAGTGGTCCCTTGGTTGCCTTTTTTACAAATTATGGTGTAAATAGAAAATCTTTCAACACTTCACCACGTAATCTTATGAAATAATTATATTTTTAAATTCTTATTGGTATACTAGGTGTTTTACAGGCTGAAAAAGACCTCAAGAAACTGCCAGTCAAGTAACAGGCAGTGTTCACAGTGGAAGAAAGATGAATACAAAGGTATGTTAACTCAGACGTGCAAATGGACTTAAAATTTATACAAACAGGTGACAATTTAGTAAATTATTTATGTGTATCAGAAAATTTACAGTAGGGATCTGAACGTACAGAGCAAAAACGCTTTGCAGATAGACTGAAAAAGGTATGTACAAGGGAGTAGGAGAGAAAATATGGAACATTAGGACTAATAAATGCTAACCTTGAGAATAGATGTCTAGAAAATGATAGCACTCAGAAGAGCTAGTACTGCGGGCTGCTTGCCTTTGTTAAAAATTAAGCTATGAAACAAAATGGAAAACATGTTACTGAAATAAAGAAATTGGTATGAAATATTTTTGCAGGCACAGGAGAAAAAAACCCCAAAATCAGTTAAAAATTTTCTGAGGCAATGTTTTTTTTTAGATACAATAGACCCACGGTATTTTTATCACTTGGTATAATTTACTGTTGCAAAAATTACATTTTTAAAGTAATTATTTTGTAATTTCATATATTTTGAATCCCTGTGGAGTTTCTTATTTATTACAAGAAAGAGTGTACTTAACTATAAAAAGCATTATTATGGGTTCTTAGCTCTAGTGTCAAGCAAATAGATGAGTAAAACCTGACAATACTGTTTTACAGATGTGATTTCTACAGTACTGTAAGCAGTCATGTCCCTTTATAGCATGTAGAGTAGGAATGGGCTCTAGTGACATACAAAAGAAACTCTTACTTTGATTATGCTAGTATTAATTATACAATACAATAACTCCTCTGAGATCAATAGAATCATTCTAGCCT